>NC_066570.1:2690000-2757500 GCF_024679095.1 Eriocheir sinensis
GTTGCGTGTTGAGGCTGTCAGGCCCGGTACCTTCAAGGGCTTCTTAACTCGACGAGAAGATTAGGGTCGTTACCGAAGTTGTTAGACCAGCTTAGTTATCTTGTCTCACCTGTAATGGCTGTTAATGAAAGGCCAAAGTTATCACCTGTACATATTTAAGCCTCTATTTAGCATCTTTAAATATTTAGCACATTTATTCAATACATAGTCCATACATATTTAATTACATACTTAACCCTTTGGATGCGGATTTCCTACAAGAAGACATCACCAAGCTACAGGAGTGGAACAAAAAGTGGCTGCTCCAATTTAGTGAAGAGAAATGTGAGGTCATGCATCTTGGGAGGGGAAATCCAGCATACCAATACCACATGGGAAACACTCCACTACCCACCACAGAGGCACAGAAAGACCTGGGAGCATATGTTACTAGGCTACCAGTGAAGGCGAAATCCGTGCCAATCGCAGCGGACGGGTTAACATTCAGCCGTATTCTCAATGGCTAACGCAACGGAGATGAGTACCGAGGATGCGCGGAGCTATTGCGTACGCCTCCAACATTACATAACATCTATTCTTCACCGATCCATCAAATATTCCTAACGCCCTTCTCAGATACGCGCATTGACTAACCCCTTCCTCGACCTCCCAGACACCTATCCTTCCACCATTCCCTAATTTTGCTTGGTTACTGTAAGGTAGGTTAGGAAAATCACTCACTCACTCAACCTTAGGTAAAGTTAGGTATAGTTTGGTATGGTTGTCAGTCACTTGTAATCTGATCTATATACATACCAATAATAATAGTCGTTGCCTTGGACTGCCCAGGTAATTTTTAGGTTACTTTAGATATGTTAGGAAGATCACTCACTCTCTTATCCTTAGGTAAAGTTAGGTATAGTTTGGTATGGTTGTCAGTCACTTGTAATCTGATCTATATACATACCAATAATAATAGTCGTTGCCTTGGCTTTCCAGGTATTTTTTAGGTTACTTTAGGGTAGGTTAGGAAGATCAGTCACTCCCATGTGATTAAAGTTAGGTTAGTTTAATGTAAGCCTTCGTTTACTCTCATATCTACCTGTATTTTTTTTCACATTTGTCATCTTTTTTTATGCCCTTGAGCTGACCCCTTTGCTGTAAAAAAGAAAAAAAAAGACAGCCATTTTTCAGTCACTGCCGTGCCCTACCCAAGTGCTCTGTAGGCTACTTAGATAGGCTAGGAAAGTCAATTAGTTAGGTTTGGTATAGGTTAGTTATTAGTCACTCCTGTTCTTCCCTATATACGTAAACATCCTTTTTTAATTGCCCTACCCAGGTATACTCGATTTTTCGCCCTCTCTGCCGGGGTAGTCGTGCGCAGGTAGAGTATAAATCCCTAGAATGTTATATACCACGAAAAGCCCGATTGTTCATTATTTATTAAAGCCCATCAACTCTGCGGGAGGAGGAAGGGATAACGGGGGCGAGAGAGAGGATTTGAGAGGCTAAAAAGAGGAAGAGGAGAGGGCAAAAGGAAGGAGAAGGTGAACGAGAATAGTTGAAGGAAAGAATAGAGAGTTGAGGAGTAGAGTTGAAGGAAAGAGTAGAGAGAATAGGGAAAGGGGGGGGGTTGAGAGAGAGGAAGGGAAAGGGAAGGATACGAGAGAACGAGAGAATTAAAAAAATAAGGAGAGAAGGGAAAGGGGATACGAAACAGGGATAAGGGAAGAGGAAGATAGACGAGAAGGAGAGAGCGGGGAAAGAATAGGGAAGGGAAACTCGGGAAAGAAGGAGGAGGAGGAGGAGGATGAAGAGGACAGGAAGGAGGAAGAGATAGGAGAGAAGGAGAGAAAGAGATGAGTTAAGAGAAGAGGAGGAGGAGGAAAAGTGAGTAGAGGAGGAGAAATAGAGATGAGGAAAGAGGAGAAGGAGGAGGAAGAGGACAGGAAGAAGGATGAGATAGGAAAGGAGGAGAGATAGAGATGAGGGAAGAGAGGAGGAGGAAGAGGACAGGAAGGAAGAAGAGACAGGAAAGGAGGAAGAGAAGAGATAGGAGGAGGAGGAGGAGGAGGAGGAGGCAGATGAACGGGACAGGGAAGGCAGCGTGAAGGGTTGAAATGGAGGCAGAAAAACGAACAAGTAAAGGTAAGAAAACATGAATTTGTGGAAGGCGGGGAGGAGAAAGATGAAGGGAAGGAAGGATGAAGGAGCCTTGATGCGTGAAGGAGGAAGAGAGGGAGGATAAGGGACATCTTCATTTGTTTACTTCTTGTTGTTTGTTTGTTTACGTCTTGAATAAATGGTTGGTCTTTCTTTTCTCTCAATATTTACTATCTTTATTTTTCTCTATTTTTGTCAATTACTTTTTTCATTCAGTTAGTTATACATTTGGTCACTTCTTATTGATTTATTTATTTTGTCTCTTCTCTATTAGTCTCCTTCTTTCCTTCGTTTTCTCTCTTGTTTATATTCGTGTTTTCTTTTTTTCTGAGAGCAAAATAGAAGCAGGGGAAAGGAATGTGCTTGTGGTGGGGGAATGAAGAATAGAGAATGAAAAGAAAATGTATCAGCAAGGAGAGATAAACAACGAGAGAATGAAAAGAAAATGTATCAGCAAGGAGAGATAAACAATGAGAGAATGAAAAGAAAATGTATTAGCAAGAAGAGATAAACAATGAGAGAATGAAAAGAAAATGTATTAGCAAGGAGAGATAAACAATGAGAGAATGAAAAGAAAATGTATTAGCAAGAAGAGAGAAACAATGAGAGAATGAAAAGAAAATGTATTAGCAAGGAGAGATAAACAATGAGAGAATGAAAAGAAAATGTATTAGCAAGGAGAGATAAACAACGAGAGAATGAAAAGAAAATGTATTAGCAAGGAGAGATAAACAATGAGAGAATGAAAAGAAAATGTATTAGCAAGAGAGAAACAATGAGAGAATGAAAAGAAAATGTATTAGCAAGGAGAGATAAACAATGAGAGAATGAAAAGAAAATGTATTAGCAAGAAGAGATAAACAATGAGAGAATGAAAAGAAAATGTATTAGCAAGGAGAGATAAACAACGAGAGAATGAAAAGAAAATGTATTAGCAAGGAGAGATAAACAATGAGAGAATGAAAAGAAAATGTATTAGCAAGGAGAGATAAACAATGAGAGAATGAAAAGAAAATGTATTAGCAAGGAGAGATAAACAACGAGAGAATGAAAAGAAAATGTATTAGCAAGGAGAGATAAACAACGAGAGAATGAAAAGAAAATGTATTATCAAGGAGAGATAAACAGTAGGATAAGTTAAAGGAAAAGAAGAAAAACAAGTGGAAAGGAGCAATGAGATAGGACGGAACTGAACGTAGAAACAAATTCGAAAGAAAATGAAATAGTGAAAACAAACAGCGAATCACATTAAAAAAGAGAAGTTGAAAGAGGGAAAGTGGATGGAAAAAGACATAGAGAATGGAGCAGGGGAACAAATTTTAGTGGAAGAACTGAGAGGAATTACTTACATCGCTACTAACTGGAAATACTCATTGAATACTAAGCAACGAAAATGAAAGAAAATGGGGAGGGAAAGGAAAAGGGTAGAGGAGGGGTAACTAGGAGATTGTTCTAATAGTTTATACAGAGAGACGAGGGACTGATAAAAGGGAGGGAGAAAAGGGAGAGGAGGCGAAGGGATAGAGCGATGTTAGATTTAATTAAACTTTCTCTCTCTCTCTCTCTCTCTCTCTCTCTCTCTCTCTCTCTCTCTCTCTCTCTCTCTCTCTCTCTCTCTCTCTCTCTCTCTCTCTCTCTCTCTCGTGATTTATTTTTGCCTTGAATTTAATAGGTTTGTGAATCTCTGTCTCTCGCCTTTTCATTCTTATTTTGTTTTATCTTCTTTTCTTCTCTTATTCCTCTTTGTCGTGCCGTCTTCTTGCTTTTTTTCTTTTCCCTTTGATCTTTCTTCTCTTTTTCCCTCCTCCTCCTCTTCCTCCTCCTCCTCCTCTTTTTTCTTCTTCGTCTTTCCTTACTTTTCTTCGTCGTCCTTCGCTTCTTTTTTCCTCCGCTGTCTCCTTTTTCTCTTCAGCTACGTCCTCCTCCTCCTCCTCCTCCTCCTCCTCCTCCTCCTCCTCCGAAAGGCAACTCACCTCTTTGTCAGAATCACAGTTTTCTATCGCTCTCCTAATTTTTCCTCCCTCCATTTTTCCTTCACTTTCCTTTTCTCGACACTTTTGAATTGTTTTTTTTCACGCTTTCCAATATGACCTTTTCCCCTTTTAGCATAGTTTATTATCAGTTTCTCCATTGTGTTCGGAAGGTTTTCTCTCGCGTTCGTTTTTATATATGTGATTTTATTTTTTATTCTTAGTCAGAATTTTTAATGTTTTGGGTTTGGTTTATTATGCATATCATTTTTTCTCTCTCAAGGATGGTTTGGTTAGGTTAGGTTAGGGATGGTCTAGGAAAGGTTAGGTTATGATGGGTTATGTAAGGTTAGATTAAGTCAGGTTAGGGAGGGAAGGGTTGGGCTAGGATAGTTTAGAATAGGTTAGAATAGGTTATGTAAGGCTAGATTAGGTTAGGTTAGGGCAGGTAGGGATGGTCTGGGAAAGGTTAGGTTATGATGGGTTATGTAAGGTTAGATTAGGTTAGGTTAGGGAGGGAAGGGTTGGGCTAGGATAGTTTAGAATAGGTTATAATAGGTTATGTAAGGCTAGATTAGGGTAGGTTAGGGCAGATAGGGTTGGACTTGGATAGGTTAGAATATGTTAGAATGAGTTAAGCAAGGTAAGATTAGGTTAGGTTAGGTTAGGTAGGTTGGCCCTTATGATGATAGGTTTGGTTGGGGCTAAGGCAGTTGGATTAGGATCGAATGGGTGCCCTTTGGTTAATTTTGGTTTTGGTTAATTTAGTTTAGATTAAAAGAGTTGGTTGAGGATACGCTATGTTCTGATATGTTTGGTTAAAATATGTTTCCTGAGGTTAAATTAGGTTTGGGTAGATCGAGGTTAAATTCCGTTGTGTGGATTAGGATCGATTGGGTGCCCTTTGGTTAATTTTGGTTTAGGTTAATTTAGTTTACATTAAAAGAGTTGGTTGAGGATAAGCTATGTTCTGTTATCTTTGGTTAAAATACGTTTCCTGAGGTTAAATTAGGTTTGGGTACAGCGAGGTTAAATTCCGTTGTGTGGTTAACGATAAGGTAAATTTGGTTAAGTCTCAGTTCTTCTTTCCGTTCAGTTTGGTGGTATGGTTGCCTGGTTGGAATTTGCTCCCTCTCTCCGCTCCCTTCTATATCTATACCGTTGATCCTTCTTATTTCCTCTTCACTAATCCTAAGCTCCCTTCTCCCTTCCCCTGTCATGCCCGGCCTTCCCCTCGAGTAAGCTGCGCCGCCCTTCCTCCCCTTCCTTCTCTTTCTCCCCTTCCTTCCCTTCCTTCCCTCGCCCTCACTGCCTGGGTCTCTCTCTCTCTCTCTCTCTCTCTCTCTCTCTCTCTCTCTCTCTCTCTCTCTCTCTCTCTCTCTCTCTCTCTCTCTCTCTCTCTCTCTCTCTCTCTCTCCCCCCTTCTTGTTCTCTTTCTTTCTTTCTTTCTTTCCTTCTTTCTTTCTTTCTTTCTTCCTTCCTTCCTTCCTTTCTTTCTTTCTCTCTCTCTCTCTCTCTCTCTCTCTCTCTCTCTCTCTCTCTCTCTCTCTCTCTCTCTCTCTCTCTCTCTCTCTCTCTCTCTCTCTCTCTCTCTCTCTCGACCACGCCCTCCTTTTCTTTATCTTATTCTCATTTTCTTTTGTCTTATTCAACTTTTTTATTTATTCTTGTAGTTCTTGTTTTTGTTATTCTTGTTTTTTGTTTTTCATTTTCCTCGTTCTTCTCCCGTTACTATAAGTCCCTCTCTTCTTCCTTCTTTTCCTCACATTCTACTTATTATTCTCTTTATTTTTCACTTCTTCTGTTATTGTCACCCACCTCCACTGCCAACCTGTTTTCCACAACCACAAGCAAATAATTCCACGTATCTATTAAATGATCCTCAAGTTTTCTTTTCTCCTACTTTATCGTTCTTCTTCATTTCTTTCTTTCCTCATGTTTTGATCTAGTTATTTTCTTTCTGTATGATTCTTTTCTCTGTTTATCAATCGTATTTTATTTTAATTCACCTCTTTTTTTTATCTTACAATCAGTCAGTCTATCTCTATCTATCTCATTCAATCTATCTGTCTATCTATCTTCTCTAAGGCATCTTTTAGAGTTGAGGGTTCCATGCATACCGTCTCGTATATCTCTATCTATCTATCTATCTATATCAATATCTATCTGTCTATCTATCAATCTTTAATGCATCGTACAGAGTCGAGGGCTCCATGCATAGCGCCCCGTGGCAAGCCCTTATGGAAAGAATATCATTATTATTCTGACTAAATTCTCCTCCTCGCGAGTCTTTCTTTCTTTTCGTAATGTATGAGTTTTCCCTCCTATATCTATATCAATATCTATCTATCTATCTATTTATCTTCTTTTAGGCATCGTGTAGAGTCGAGGGCTCCATGTATAGCGCCCTGTATAATTCTGTCTATCTATCTATCTATCTACCTATCTCTATATCAGTATCTATCTTTATTTATATATATCTTCTTTAAGGCATCGTGTAGAGTCGAGGGCTCCATGTAATGCGCCCTGTATAATTCTGCCTATCTATCTACCTATCTACCTATCTCTATATCAGTATCTATCTATCTTTATTTCTATCTATCTTCTTTAAGGCATCGTGTAGAGTCGAGGGCTCCATGCATAGCGCCCTGTATAATTATGTCTATCTACCTATCTACCTATCTCTATATCAGTATCTATCTATCTTTATTTCTATCTATCTTCTTTAAGGCATCGTGTAGAGTCGAGGGCTCCATGCATAGCGCCCTGTATAATTCTGTCTATCTATCTACCTATCTACCTATCTCTATATCAGTATCTATCTATCTTTATTTCTATCTATCTTCTTTAAGGCATCGTGTAGAGTCGAGGGCTCCATGTAATGCGCCCTGTATAATTCTGTCTATCTATCTACCTATCTACCTATCTCTATATCAGTATCTATCTATCTTTATTTCTATCTATCTTCTTTAAGGCATCGTGTAGAGTCGAGGGCTCCATGCATAGCGCCCCGTGGCTCGTCCTTATGGAAAGTTGCCCCGAGTTTTGCCGCTCCCTCAAAAACAAGTTGTAACAAGCAGCAACTTTTTAATGACTTCTTATTTTTGTTTGGCTTCTCCTTTCAACTCGCTCCCTTTTGTAGCTTCCTCGCCGATTAATTAGAAACCGAATTCGAGAAGTCTTTGTTGAACTTTTTTTTATTTTAGGGATTTTACTTTTACGTGTGTGTGTTTTTGACCCGACAGAAGTTTTTGTTTTTCTTCCTTTTTGGGGGGTTGTACTTTGTCTCAGGTTGTTTTGCAGGGCTCAGTTGGTGTGTTTCGTGTGTTGAGGTGTTGTGTTTTTTGAGGTAGTCTTGTGTTCTTTCCTTTTTTCCATTCAATATTTTTCTCGTTTCCATTCAATTTTTTTCTCGTTTCCATTCAGTATTTTCTCGTTTCCATTCAATATTTTTCTCGTTTCCATTCAATATTTTTCTCGTTTCCATTCAATATTTTTCTCGTTTCCATTCAATATTTTTCTCGTTTCCTTTCAATATTTTTCTCGTTTCCATTCAATATTTTTCTCGTTTCCATTCAATATTTTCTCGTTTCCATTCAATATTTTTCTCGTTTCCATTCAATATTTTTCTCGTTCTACTTTCCCTTTTATGTTTTTTTTTTATGCTAGTGTTTGTGGTTTTTATCTTTTTACTGTTTGTGTTCTGTAATTCAATTTCGTTTCTATTTTTTTCTTTTTCTCCATTTTCATCTTTTGGCTTTTCAATTTTGTGATCTATTTCCTTCTTTTTTTTCTGTCCATTCATCTTTATCTGCTCATTTTTGTACATTCTTTTTTTTTCCTTCAACCTTCACCTTTTCTCTCCTTTTCTCTCTCTCTCTCTCTCTCTCTCTCTCTCTCTCTCTCTCTCTCTCTCTCTCTCTCTCTCTCTCTCTCTCTCTCTCTCTCTCTCTCTCATAACAGTTTCATTATGACAATTAAGGAGTCATTAAGGTCTCTCTTCCCTCCTGCCTCTCCCTTTCTTTCCTTTGTGTTGAATGTCCTTGAATATTATTTTACTCTCCTCTTCATTCTCCTTCATTTCATTCATTAGTCGACGGTTTACTTTCTGTTGTCTTTTCCTCTCCATTTTCTTTTACCTTGCTCTCGTGTGTCTTTCCCTGTACTTAATTTCCGTGTCAATCCTTTAGTTTGGATTTTTTCATTTCTCCTTTTTTTATTTATTTCTTTACCTGTAGTTCTCTTTCCTCTGTCATTTTTATTTTTTCTAACTTTCTTCATTTATTTTCTGTACCTCTCCTTATTTACCGTTTTCCATTTCTCTTTTTTTATATCTTTTTTCCTCTCCGGTTCTCCTTCCTTCTATTAGTTTCACCTTTTCCACTTTTTTTCCATTTGGTTTCCGTTACTCTCCATTTCCTCTCTCTTTTCCTTTCCTTCAATATCTTTTTTCTTTGTTCCTTTCTCTTATTTTCCCATCTTTCTCTTCCCGTTTTCATTTATCTTCAATTTCTTCACCTTTCGTTATCCTTCCCTCTATCCGTTCTATTTTTTTCCCCGCCGTTTTCATTTTATTTCCGTTCCTATCCTTTATTTACTGTTTTCCATTTCTCTCTTCTATTTCTTTCCCTCTTTGCCTCTCCTTCTATCTTTTATTTACATTGTTTCCTCCCTTCTCCTTTAATTCCTGTTCCTCTCCTTTCTTTCCTTCTCTTCGGCTCTCCTTTCCTCTATCAGTAACATTTTTCTCCACTCTTTTTCCCTCCCCGTTTCTATTCCTGTTGCATTGCTCCACCTCCCCTACCTGTCACTTAACCCCTTCTGCACTCTCCTGTTTGTTTGCTCTCTCTCTCTACTTCTCACTTTCATCCTCCCTCGCCCCATCCTTGATCCACCTTTCTGTGTTCCCTCTTCGCTTCCTCCATTCTCTTTTCAATCTTCCTTTGGTTTCCTCACCTCTCGTTCTCTTGTATCCCCTTTGTTCGCTTTCCTCCATTCTGTGTTTATTTATTTTTTTACATTCATTGTTTTTAGTTCCACTGGTTTGTTTTGCTATGATTTGTTTTCTTTAGTCTTGGTTTCTGTATCCTCCTTTCCCTCCTCTTTCCTTCTCTTCCTTTGTATCCCTTCTCTTTACCTCCTTTCCTTTCCTGTACACTGTTTCTCTTCCTCGTCTTCCCTTTCCATCCCTTCTCTTCCCTTCTTTTCCTTTCCGTTCATCTCATCTCCTCTACTTTCCTTTCCTTTCCTTTTCTTTTCCATTCCATTCCATTCCATTCTTTTTCTCTTCCCTTCGCTTTCCTTCCCTTCCCTTCCCTTCCCTTCCTTTCCCTTCCCTTCCCTTCCCTTCCCTTCCCTTCCCTTCCCTTCCTTTCCCTTCCTTTCCCTTCGCTTCTCTTACAATCCTTTCCCTTTCCTTCCTTTTCCTTCCCAATCCAAATTTATCTTTCCCATATTTTTTCTCCTAATTTCCTTCCCCTCATCCCTTTCATTTCTTTCTCCACCTTTTCCTCCCCTTCTCCACTTTTCCCTCCCTTTCTCCTCGCTTTCACGCCACGTCTTCCTCCTCCTCGCCTTCCTTTCCTCAGTGAGCCGCTTAACGCAATTTAGCCTTAGCGTAACAGTCTTTAGGTGACACTCAGCGCGAAGGACCGCCCCGCACACCGAGTTTATGGCTTCACCCTACAGGAGCTTGTGGTAGCTTGACTCACTCTTAACAACAACAGCCACGACGCCAGCGCTAAAAATAACATGACCATCTGCAACTTGAATGACAACAGTAGCGAACTAACAGTAACAATAACGGCGACAATAGCAAACTAACAGTGATGATAACGATGGCAATAGCAATACTAGGGAGGTGTTTGGAAGACACCTGCTGAAATGGGCGTAAACCACTCCCGGTGCGGCGAATATGCGGGGGATGAGTGGATGCTGCAAGCCTATCAAAGACCTTCCCGTGTCCTCTCTTCCCGTTTTCCCCTTGTCTCACCAACGCCAGGGAGTAGTTCGGCGTGCTCTCTAAGGACAAACTCTCTTACTTTCTATACTATACTGCATACTGGCGATACAGACTATTTGTGGGTGTGAGTGGATGGGTGGGTAGGTGGGTGGGTGGGTGGGTATTTTAGGTGGGTGGGTATTTAAGTTTTTTGCCGACCAGCTGCCAGGATCCACACGGCATTAGGTTTGATAAATTGTGGCGACTCATTAGAAGAGAAGAGATGAATGAAGGGATCACAGGGTCGGGACAGGAAGGTAATTTGTCTCTTTTTTTCTACCTTAATTTTTTCCCCCTCGTAATTTTCCTTCGACTAATCTCTTTTTATTTTGGCATGAGTGTATTTCAAAGTTACTAAAAAACAGGAAAAGAGGTAAAAAACGAACTGCTTTAAAAATATATATACTCCGTTTCCCTTCAGTTCTCTTTTTCGTCTTGGCTTCTTTATCTCTGTTTTTTCGTGTTCCTCCTCCTCCTCCTCCTCCTCCTCCTTCCTTTGTCCTCTCCTTCCCCTCACACTTCCTCTTTCTTTTCCACTCACTTCCCTTCCCCGGAGCTTGTTAGGACGGGCAAACATTGTGTATGCTCCGAGAGAGAGAGAGAGAGAGAGAGAGAGAGAGAGAGAGAGAGAGAGAGAGAGAGAGAGAGAGAGAGAGAGAGAGAGAGAGAGAGAGAGAGAGAGAGAGAGAGTGCGTGAGAAATGGACATACATAGATAGATATATAGATAGATAATTGAATAGATAGATGGATACAAAGAGAGATTGATATATAGATAGATAACTTACAAAGACAGAAAAGAAGAAAAAAAAAAACTGGATGCCAAAATTAACTGTTTAAGTCACCAATATTCAAACTCATAACTTAAAGATGATTTTACTAAATAATGAAAAATAACTTACATCCGTTAGATATTGTAAGAATCCATTAGTTTTCCTCAATCCTTTCCAACGGTTAGTTAAAAGGACTCGATTCCCTACTGCACTGATTTTCTTCGTTGTAACAAAGTAAGAAGGTATTAAAGTGTTGAACGTGAAAGAGAATGTGAGTCAAGAAGATAAATAGTGGAGCCCTTATTTTTTATTTTTTATATTGAAAGTCATTAATTTCCTGAACGAGAGAGAGAGAGAGAGAGAGAGAGAGAGAGAGAGAGAGAGAGAGAGAGAGAGAGAGAGAGTTTAATAAAAAAAAAAAACGATTAAGCAAAGAGAGATTGTAATAGAGCAGCGTATTTGAACGAGCCAGTTAGAGAGTGAGTGAGGGAGGCAGGGAGTGAGGGAGGGACTGACTGACTGACTGACTTAGTGATTAATTAAATGTTAAAAAAATAGATAATAGAATGTAAAGAAGCGAAATGTAGCACCAGAGTTGAAAAAACCAACTATTTAGTGACTGAATGGCTGAGTGTTAAAGAATGAAGAAAATATAACTTAGGAGAGATAAATGAAGAAGCCCGGGCGAGTGAGACTTCTAATTAATGAATGAATGAGTGATTGAGTGAGTGAATACGTGAGTGAGCGAGTGAGTGAGTGAGTAAGTATGTGAGTAAATGCGTGAGTGAGTGAGTGATTGATTGAGTGTGTGAGTGAGTGAGTGAGTGAGTGAGTGAATTAGAGAAAGGAGAAAGAAACTAAACCAAAAGAAAATGAGCAAACCAGCTGAATGAACCTATTACCAACGTCTCTCTCTCTCTCTCTCTCTCTCTCTCTCTCTCTCTCTCTCTCTCTCTCTCTCTCTCTCGCTCTTTTCTCTAACCTTCACCTTTTCCGCATTTTCCTCCTCAATCTTCTCCTTCTCCTCCTCCTCCTCCTCCTCCTCCTCCTCTTCGTCTTCAGGCTCTCCGTGGAAGGAAGCAAAGAAGCGGTGAGAAAAAGCGTCTTGTTTGCCCACTCCTCCGCCTCTTTTACCAACTATTTCAAGAGTCTCCGCTAATATCTCTCCCGAAGGTGTATTTCTGGGACTGTCGCTATTTCTGGCGTCCGCACGTGTAGACAGAGATAAGAAAACTAGAGGAAAACAAAGAAGAAAAAAGAAAATAAGAGATACAGACAGACAGGGCAGACAGACACACATACACTGTTTTTTAGTGCTTTTTTTTTTATTTGTTGTGGATTAGTTTTAGGTGATTAGCTGTCCAGGTATTTTTTTAGTGGTTCTTGCGAGTGATTATTATTTTTTTCTCATTATGAGATTTTAATGGATTTACTTATCTGCTTTATTACTCAGATATTACTCTCGATAGTGTTTTGTTATGAGAGAGAGAGAGAGAGAGAGAGAGAGAGAGAGAGAGAGAGAGAGAGAGAGAGAGAGAGAGAGAATGACGAATGCTGTGCCAAAACACAAAAGAAAGACGTCATATCCAGGAAGTTTGAGTGGCCGGGAATCCATTTGAAAACTTCCTCCCCTGATGATCCTCTTTCTGCAGACTCGAGTTGAGGAGAGGAAGGGAGGAAGGAAGAGAAGAAAGGAAGTAATGATAGAAGGAAGAAGGGAGGTAGCTTGAATGAGGGAAGAAAGGGGATGAGGAGGAAAATGGATGAAAAGGAAATGTGAAGGAAGGGAAGGAGAGTTGAACGGATAGGAAATGGAAGAAGGAAAGAGAAGAGAGGAAGTTATAATAGAAGGAATGTAGATAGAATGAAGGAAGAAGGGCGAGGGAAAAAATGAATGAAAGGAAAATGAGAAGGAAGGGAAGGAGTGGCAGGAATAAGAAAGGAGAAAGGAAAAAGGGAAGAAAGAAAGCAAGGAAAATAGTTTGAAAGAGAGAGGGTGTGAGTGAGGGGGAAAAATGGTTGAAGGAAGGTGAGAAAGAGGGAAGCAATGAGAAAAGGAGGACTGGGAGAGGAAAGATAAATGAGGAAGAAAGCAGTAAGCGAAGGAAGGAAGGAGAAGGAGGAGGAGGATAGCTTGAATAAGGAAGAGAGGGGGAGGGAGAAAATGTAGAATAGACGAAAGGAAGACGAGAATGAAGGGAAGAAGAGTGGCAGGGATAAGAAAAGGATGAAGGGAAAAAGAAGGAGGGTAGATAGGAATGAATAATGATGGAAGGAAGGACGAAGTAAGTAGCGTACAGGAGGAGAGGAGGGAGAAAACGAAAAATGGGTGAAAGGAAGATAAGAAGGAAGAAAAGGAGATCGACAGGGACAAGTAAAGAATGACATAACAGAACCTAAGGAAAAATGTAGGAGCGATGAAGGAGGAAGAAGAGAAACCACGAAAGAAATGATGAGGGAAGGAGAAAAAGAGATGAAAAGATGAAGGAAGCAATGATAGAAGGAGGAAATGATTTGAAGGAGTGAAATGGGAAGGAGGACAAGAGGGAAATGAGTGATGAGGAAGGAAGGAAAGGGAAATGAGAATGGAGATGACAGGGAGAACGAGACGAGGGATAGTTTGTGACCGTTCGTATGTTGCAGTCATCTTGGGAGCTTTTGTTTATCTTGTCATGAAACTACTTACCGAAACATGTGTAATGCAACCCACTTACTTTTATTAATACTACTACAACATTTCTGGATACTAATGTTTGTTTCTTTCTCTCTAGGTAAGTGTGATGGAGAGTACTTGTTTCACGCAGCTTCTGTCTTCTTGGTAACGTATAATAATCAACATCATTTTCTGTATATATTATTATTATCGTTAACTCCAGGACACAGAGTTTTCGTATTGTTCGTCACTTCTTCTCCACTGGGTCTTGTTGGGCATGACTTTTGCTGTTTGTGAGTTGCCAACTTAAAACAATTATGACCTCTCTTTCGGCCACTCCTCTGAACTCTTTTTTTTTCATGTAGGGGCAGTGTTTAGCGGGCTTTTTTTTCTCGTTATTACTTCTGTTTTGCCGTTGAGCTGCTTCCTTTACTATAAAAAAAGATATGACTTTTCTTTCGGCCACTCTCCTGAACTTTTTTTTTTTATGTAAGGGCAATATTTAGCGGGATTTTTTTTTTTTCGTTATTACTTCTGTTTTTGCCCTTGAGCTGCTTCCTTTACTATAAACAAATATGTTACTTTGGAAAGACTATATCGATCAAAATAAATAAGTTAGGGATGCAGCGACTAGTCAGTAATACGGAGACTTAGGACGCCACACAGAACAACAGAGTATCTTTCAGCTTCCTGCCTTACCGCATGTGAATCCCCTTGAAAATGCTGAGTTGGGTTTTTACCTCGCATCCTTTTTACTGAGTTAGTAGTTTAGTTAGTTGTTGGTTCCTGAGAAACAGCAAGCAAGTGATCGACACGCTAGGGAGAGAGCTTAACCCGGTAGCAGCGACGGGCCAGATTTGTGCCATGATATAAACCCCCCAAAATAGATGATACATAATCTTATCACAAATGCTTTGATATATATTATGAAATGGTTTGTGTGAGGGGTGATTTTTTCGATTTTTTCTCGCTTGGAGGGACCATTAAGAAACATGATTCCCGCTGCTACCGTGTTAAGTGAGGAAGTGTTGGTCTGTCGTGTGTAACATGAAAAAAAAACTACACTAAAAATGGAAAAGTAATCATTTAGTAGTTGTTCAGCTGTTGATTTTTTAATTGCTGCGACAACTGTTTCCTCTGATACTATTAATTAATGCTTCTACTATTTCTGCTACTACCACTACTATTAATTTTACTATTTTTACTATGAATACTACTACTTTTCCTAGTATTTATATTACTACTACTATCACGAACATGCTGTTAAGGCTACAAATAATAGCAATAATAATAATAATAATAATAATAATAATAATAACAATAACAATAACAATAATAATAATAATAATAATAATAATAATAATAATAATAATAATGATAATAATAATGGAAATAATAATGATAATAATAATGATAATAGAACTAATAATAATGAATAACCCAAAAGTGGTATACGCATTCTTTTTTTTACAACTAAGGAGACAGCTCAAGGGAACACAAAAAAATAAACAATAATAAAAAAAAGCCCACTACTCGCTGCTTCTAAAAAGAATCCAAAGATATAAAGAACTATTTTTTTTTATGTTTCATCGTGTTTTCTCCTCCTCCCGCTCCCCTTCCCGGCTCGGGGTGTTTCCTGGGCAGGTGGTTCCGGCGGGCCTGTAGTCGCCGCCCTGGACAAGTAAATCTTTAGCCAGGCAAAGCCGAGTCACAGCCTGACTGACGCGGGGCTCAGCTGTGTCTTAACCTTACCAGCCCGCCTTCCTTCATGCCAGCCTTCTTTCATTCCTTCCCTTCTTTCCGTCCTTGATTCCTTTCATTCCATTTCCTTTCTCTTCTTCGTGCATTCCTTCCTCATCACACGACCATGCGCTGTTATTATTTCTGGGAATATGATAGTCTGTTAAAGGAAGGAGTAACATTGTTTGGGTGTTCGTATTTCAGTGATTGTGGGTGTTAAAGAAGGAATAATGACTAAGAGGTAGTGTTCTCTCGGTTATTGGGTGATTGTGTTAAGTAAAAGAATAGTGGGTTTCCAGTCTTTCTTTTCTTAGGTAGCCAAAGTCACAGTGTTTGCTGATAGAAGGAATAATGACTTAGAGGTAGTGTTCTCTCGTTTATTGGGTGATTGTGTTAAGTAAAATAATAGTGTGTTTCCAGTCTTTCTTTTCGTGGGTAGCCAAGGTCACAGTGTTTGCTGATAGAAGTTGGATTTAGCAGCTTCGTCTTTATCCCCATGAAAAAGCTGAACTCCTTCCTTTCTCTTACCTTTATTTTTTTCCCACTTCAGTAAACTTATTAATAAAAACTCATCCACTCGCTTGCACTTCAGCCATAACTCTTTGCCCTGTACCGCTTATGAACGCTTAACCAGTGAAGACTTAAGCAGCTTCCGTTTATTTTATACCTTAAGCAGAACTCGACTCAATGCCGTTCCCTAACACTCGGTATCTTTTAACCTCAGCAAATAGGCTCAGCAAGCAATTCCTTCCACTCGTTTACACCCTTTTGTCTTCTTACCGGGAAATGGAACAAATCCTCTCACCTTCCCTTTACAGTTTACCAATCGATCTAAATAAATCTCGATATTCTTCAATTCCAAGTAGTGGACTCAGCCAACGATCCCTTCTACTCGCTTACACCCCTTAGTTTTCTCATCAGGAAATATAACACTACCTTTCAGCTTCCCTTTACATTCACTCTGTCTCTCTCAGAAAAGGACTCGTCAGAACTGCCTTTACACTCGTTTGCACCCCTTAGGTTACTTGCAAGGAAATAGCACACTGCCTCACACTTTCCATTTACGCTCATTCTGTCTGCCTCACAAACGGGCGCGTCAGAATAACCCTTCTCCCACACGTCTGCTCCTTCGCCGCCCTCGCCTTGTCTCGCTTTCAAAGGATTCACCTCGCGTGGCTCACCTCCATAGTCAAGCAATTTTCAGCCGCCGGACGCCCTGCTGCCGCCACTTTTTCGCTGCTCCCCTTGAACACGCCCCTCGCTCGCCAGTTATGTCGCCTCAAGTGTGGCTGGTGGCGCGTCTCTGTACACGGCTTACAGGGGAGAAATCTAGGGGTTGCAAACGCGAAATTTCATTAACATGTAACTGTGAATTTTTTTGGCCTTTGATACTGTTCTTTAGGGTTTGTTCTGATGGATTCTAATGGATTCTGATGGTTCTAATGGATGGATACTGATAGTTTTCTATATATCGTAATGTCATTGATTGTAACTTGCCAATCACCTGGAAGAGAAAGGTATAGAATTAGTTCATCCTTGTAGCCCTAACATGCGGTTCAGAAAACTCGTAATGGATCTAAAGGGAAGTTATGAAGAGAGTAAAAGTAATAGAGATAACAATGCCGGAGGTAACATGAAGTAAGAGGAAGCGAGTTTGATGGAGTAGGGGACAGACACAAGTTAACCTGGTAGCAGCGACGGGCCAAATTTGTGGCTTTACAGTGTAGCAGCGACGGGCCAAATTTGTGCCATGATATAAACCCCCAAAAATAGATGATGCATAAACCGATCACAAATGCGCTCATATATATAATGAAATGATGTGCGTGCGTGATGATTTTTTTCTTACTATTCTCGATTAGAGGGACCTTTAAGAAACATGATCCCCGCAGGTATTAGGTTAAATCTATTCTAATGACGACTAGGAAAAAGATCCGTCAGTAATCAAGGTCATACCAAATGTGGAATGGATAAGAGATGCATAAACGAAGCAAAAGAGTGGCAACCTATAAATTGTAGAAGTCAGGGCAGCCAGAAAGCAAGGTAGAGAGATTGATACAGAACTTTTACCCGGGCAGGATGGAGGGAGATTTCTTGATGCTCCTTTGCAGGCTAGGTGTCACAAGCTCTCCTCCCTCTGACTCAGTAACCCGACTGTGTTATTGGGTTGGAAAAGTGTAATCAAGTGCTTCTATTTGCGTTCTATTTGCGTCGCTTCACCACAGTTTGCAGGGAGGGCTTCACGGCTTGGTTTTCCCCTACAATATTGAATAACTTGTTTGATTCATTTCGTTACCCCTTGACTCTCTGATGTTGGAAGGTTTGTGGGTGTCCAGGTTTTCAGCGTTTTTGGCTTTTTCCTAGTATTATTTTTCTCCTGTCTGGCCAGTCCTCTTTAAGGTATCGTGCATTAGAATGTTATTATTAGAACGTAGGGACGCCTTTGCCTGATATCCCTTTACTCTTTGTTGTTGGGTGGTTTCAGAGTTTGATGGTTCTTCGTATTGTCTGTTGACTTTTTCTACCGGTATTTTACTCCTGCCTGACCAGTCTTGCTCAGGTTTTTGTGTATGTGAATTTTACTACTTGGCAAGTGTTGTGTAACGAAGGATTGCATGTTTACTCTGAATAAGCTCTCGTGAAAGTTGTTTTAATCTCCATGTCCTGAATTACGACCCACGTGATAGTTTTACTTACTCAAAATAGGCTCTCGTGAAAGTTGTTTTAATTTCCATGTCCTGAATTACGACCTACGTGATTGGTTTACTTACTCAAAGTAGGCTCTCGTGAAAGTTATTTTAATCTCCATATTCTGTATTACGACCAATGTGATAGTTTTACTTACTCAAAATAGGCTCTCGTGAAAGTTATTTTAATTTCCATGTTCTCTACGACCCATGTGATAGTTTACTTACTCAAAATAGGCTCTCGTGAAAGTTGTTTTAATTTCCAAGTCCTGTATTACGACCCATGTGATAGTTTTCCTTACTCAAAATAGGCTCTCGTGAAAGTTATTTTAATTTCCATGTTCTCTACGACCCATGTGATAGTTTACTTACTCAAAACAGGCTCTCGTGAAAGTTATTTTAATTTCCATGTTCTCTATTACGACCCATGTGATAGTTTACTTACTCAGAATAGGCTCTCATGAAAGTTGTTTTAATTTCCATGTCCTGTATTACGACCCATGTGATAGTTTTACTTACTCAAAACAGGCTCTCGTGAAAGTTATTTTAATTTCCATGTTCTCTACGACCCATGTGATAGTTTACTTACTCAGAATTGGCTCTCATGAAAGTTGTTTTAATTTCCATGTCCTGTATTACGACCCATGTGATAGTTTTACTTACTCAAAATTGGCTCTCGTGAGGTTCCTTTGATTCCCACGGCCTCTTTACGACCCTAGTGACAGTTCTACAAGGCTTCTCCAACATTCATGAAAACCCGGCTAATCTTTTCACTGGCTTTGTAAAATAGTTGTGACGGTAGACCGAAGAGTTTGAGAATAACATGACTCTTTATACTTAATACTTTTGTCTTAATTAGGTCACTGTTACTTTCCTGTTGTCCCTTGCGTGAACCAAAACTAGACGGTGTTATGGTTGACTGAGAAACATATGATTACGTACCTGCCTAACTTACAACACACACACACACACACACACACACACACACACACACACACACACACACACATACACACAGTTAATTAATGTTAAGTGCTGACAAAAAAGGGAGATCGTCATATTTTAGGTTCCAGTTAATTGCGCAGGGAGTACACCTGTGGGAAGGGGGGCGGGGGAGACAGGTGTATGTGTGTGTGTGTGTGTGTGTGTGTGTGTGTGTGTGTGTGTGTGTGTGTCCTCCCATAGAGATGATATTAACTCGATTACGTGTAATTTCCTGACGCATAATGGATCAGAGGATTTGATTTTCCACCTTTGAAAAGAACATTCGAATGGTGTTTGACCCTCTTTGTCAGGCAGATGAGTGATATGGTTCTTTTTTATATATGCTTTTTCCTATAATTCTCTATTGCCACACCTCACCTGTACCTGATACCTTCGGCTAATTGCTCCTTGGCTACCTGGATGCTGTGGGATGGAAGAAAGGAGTGAGGGAGAGATAAAGTAATGAGATAAAGTATTGGACCTCTCTTTCGGCCACCTCTTTTGAATTTTTTTTAGGAGCAGCGAGTAGCGGGCTTTTTTTTATTATTGTGTCCTTTTTTGTGCCCTTGAGCTGTCTCCTTGTTGTAAAAAAAATAATTATGCTTTTAAGAATGTGAAATATGACTGGAAGGTAAGGGAAAGAAAGTGATTGAAAGGAAGAAGATGGATATGGATTAGGAGAAAGAGAAAGAAGAAAAGGTAGAGGAAGAGGAGGGTGTTTGTCTTTCTGTAGATCGATATAGTTTGGTTTCTGTAGCCATATTTTCATCAACGTCCTTTCCCAACTTCTTCCACCTCTTTCTGATGGTCGTGCGCCCCGTCCTTCACCGGTAAAGGCTCTGATATCATCTTTCCATCTGGTTCTTCCTGTCTAGGTTGCCACATTGTTACTTAGGTTCTCTCTCTCCTCAGTTTTACGCATAATATGACCTGTCCAAGTTCATTTCTTGTTCTTGGTTATAATTAATACAGCTTCAATATTTGCCTATTCTCTGTTAAATAATACTCACTTTTTATATCCCTGTTATTCCGAAAGCTCACTATTAGACAGAGGTAAATGCGGGAAAAACGTTATGTAAATGAAAATAAAATGGAGTGAAAGAGAAATAAAAGAAACGTCCTCGAGGAAACCATGACACAGGTGTTGGAAGGAGGCGTTATAGAAAAGTAAGAACACAATGACTACCTTCAATAAGATAGCAAGACAGTGAAGATAAACATGAAATAGATAAAAAAAATATATAAACCGAAAATACATGAGATCATAAAGTTATAGGAATACCGACGAAATAAAATAATGGACTCATAGAGGAAACTATGATACAAGTCTTGGAAGGAGTTATATAAAAGTAAGAACACAATGACTACGCTCAATAAGATAGCAAGATAATGAAGATAAACATGAAATAGATAAAAAAAATATATAAACCGAAAATACATGAGATCATAAAGTTATAGGAATACCGACGAAATAAAATAATGGACCAGCAAAACGGAGCAAACAAGAGCGCGGTACAAAAATCAGGCAATGCACGAAAATAGAAACGCAGAAACCTCATTTTTTTTCCTTCATAGCTGCTGCGTATGTAGACTCGCTTGTGGGGCTCCGGAACTTGTTTATATTCTGCGGCCGAATGCACCGCCGCTCATGTGTGTGTGTGTGTGTGTGTGTGTGTGTGTGTGTGTGTGTGTGTGTGTGTGTGTGTGTGTGTGTGTGTGTGTGTTTATTCAATTCACTTTTCAATTTTCTCCAGCCCAGCTACCTTGATCTGTACCGCCATTTGTCTATATCTGTCTATCTAGTTGTCTGTCTGTATCTGTCAGCCTCATATCTCAGTCAAAAAGAAAATGTATCTCCGTTTGTATCTGTCTGAATGTATATTAATCTCTATCTTCATTTGTTTTTTCCGTATCTGTCTCTCAGTTTTTACTAAGGAACAAACATTCAGATGATTTCTCTTTTTATCCAATGACCTATATGCCTCTAGAAACCTGTTTATTTATCACTGTGTATTTATTTATCTGCCTTTTCATTCTTCCAGCATTCTCTTATTCCCGTTATCCTCATCTTCTTTATGTCTGTCTGTCTGTCTGTCTGTGTGTCTTTCTCGAATGTTTAAAGTTGCAGGCGAGGGAAGGAATTTGATTATGTTCCCGGAAAAAGAGGAGAACGCTTATCAAATTATCGGTACCCTTTTAATGCGTTCAGGCGAATTTGCGCACACTAATTGCTCCTCTTACGACGTTAAAGGGAAGGAAGGCTTGAGGGAAGGGGGCGAGAGGGAGTGATTTTTTCTTTCATCCGTGCGGGGTGCAGGTAATTAAGGAGGAAATGGTTGCCCGTGTCTGCTACTGAGGGTGGTTTTATTATTATTATTTATTATTATTGTTATTATTATCATTATCATTATTATTATTATTATCCTTTACTTTCTTTACTTTATTTCTATTTTCGTTATTATTATTTTCTATTTTATCCTCCTCTCTTCCTTTCCTCCTTATTTTGTTCTCGTTCTTTATGGTCTTCTTGTTCCTCTGGTTTTTATCTTTGTTATTTATCTTGTTCTTGTTCTTTGTTTTTTTCTTTCTTCTCACACTCCTTGCCCTCGTCCTCCTCCTCGTCCTCCTTTTTTCCTTCCTTCTAAGCATCGTCATTATTACCATCTTCCTCCGGTAAGTTTGATTCATATCCGGTTTCTCATAATCTGCCTTCCACGCCGCTCATTTCCTGGTATTTTCTTGATATGAAGTATGGGTTTGTTTGACCACCTCATCTCTTCTTTGTCTTGCTTAGAAGTAAATCCTCTTATTTCACCTTTGATTTCTTTACTGGTTGATTAACTGATTGATTGGTTATAGTTTTAGATACGTTATCCTTACACTTTTTTATTACCAGGGATAAAAAATGAAAGTAGAACCTATAGAAGAGAAACTTAGAAGGGAAACGTGTTCAACAGGGATGAGATAAAAGGATAATGGGGCGGTAAAGGACGGGAACATAAAATAAGGAAAGGTAAACAAAAGAAACTGATAGAGAATTGCCACAGGAAGATAGAGAAGGAGTGTTTGGGCATCATTGCGGTTCATTACCAGAGAAGGGAGGAGAACGGGGAGGACTGGGAAAGGGAAGGGAGATAGCAGGGGCTGGAAGGGGATAAGAAGGGGAAAGTGAAAGAAAAGTAGCAGAATGGTGTGTCGTAATGAAATCTGCGTTTATATTTCCGTAGAGTTTTCTTCGTATCCCATATCATCATTATCCTTTTCTCGTATATTCTCGTCGTCCTCTTTCTCTGCATCATCATTTTTTGTTCCATTTACCTCCTCTGCCTCGTTTTCCGCGTTTCTACCCTCTTTCCTCCTCCTTCTCTCCATCTCCCTTTCTTCCCTCCTCTTCCCTACCCCTTCTCTCCACTTCACCGGCTCTTCTACTCACACGCTCTTTCCGCCTTCTCGAGTGCTCATTTACCTCCAACTTTTCTTCCTTTCCCTCTCTTCCTCCTCACGCTCCTTTTTCTTCACTTCTTCCCTCCACTTCCTCCATTCACACGATTTTTTCCTTTTTTCCCTTGGACTCATTCACATCCACCTGCTTCTTTATCCTTCCCCCAGTCTTCTCTTTCTCTCCTCTCTGCTTCCACCTTCCCTCCACTTCTTTATTTTCCCGTTGAAGTTCTTTACGTCCATATGCACTTCCTACTTTCCTTCCCTCTGCGTCACCCTCTGCTTCGCCACCTGTCGCCCCCTCTACCCATTTCCTCATTCCTTTCCTTTCCCTCCCCCCTCCACCTCCACATTTGGTGACCCACATACGCCCCGCAGCTCGGGTTTCACGTCTCGGAAGACCCAATAAGTCGTAAAGTTCATGAGTAATGGAATTTGAAGCCTTTAAATGTTTGGAATAAGTCGAGTTGTAAGCGAGACATGATTTCGCGGATACCCAACCCCTTCCCTTCCCACACACACACACACACACACACACACACACACACACACACACACACACACGGGCGTCCATATGACTCTCTCATTGTAAAAAATACGAGACTTCATATATAGCATAATGGCAATCGTTGGTCTTGTGCTTACAAATCAGAAACGACCATTTGTTGACGAGAACGTGCGCGTCGCTCCTCCCACCTTCTCCTGACCCGGATAAAGTGATGAGGCGGTAGTAGCGGTCGTGCGGGAAATAGCCCTCCACCTCCAAGGGTAACAGTCCCTCCTCTGAGTCAGTAGCCGCTGCCTCCAGGGTAATGTGTGAGGCAGGCGTCCCGTGCTGGCATTACACAGCCGTAAGCCATCACGACTCACAGGCTCAGCCCCTGACTTACGAAGCTCCATTAAGAGTGAAGAGTTCCGGCACATAATGCAAGTATAACGTAGGCAAGAACATTAAACACTCTAAGTCAGATAAACTCACTGGCTTATCTTATTTCTTGTGGATGGTGTTTATTTCTGTTATGGGTAAAAACTTGATTATTTTGGCTCCTGGATGATATAATCCGTTTGCTTTTCATTTCAAACATTAAAGCACTCCAAAACTATAACCTGACTATATTTGAATTTAATGTGGTAAAAGACTCAAGACAGGCTTAAATAAGTATATAAAATGTTTACAGCTGGCCATGAAAAGAGGAATGTGGCAGGATATAATGAGTTTGTCAGTGCATCAATGTGTCGGTGTATGTTGTTCCCTGCGAATCAAGACGCAGCTTGGGAGGCAATGAAAGAACACGCTGTCTCTCAAGGCTTAGGCACATTTGTAACATTTTTCCTGAACACCGAAGAGTTTATACAAATCTAACACGGATATGTTCGAAAAGGTAAAATTAAACTGTATATTCTTGAAACAACTAATACTGACATCCTAGTATAATTTTGTAAGTTTATATTTCCTTTCATGAAGCGAACTCTTGGTGTCCCTCAAGGTTTACATCATTGCGTTTCCCTAATGACTCAAAGGTCGTACGAATTGAATCTTGATGAGTTCAGAGATCATCAAAGTGTCTATTAACTGAAGGATACTTGACTTCTGATTTCATCTTGCGTATATATTCGATGGTTACAACAGATTATTTACATTTGCCTACACCAGGAAGATAATACACGAATAACTATATATACCTTCTATTTACTATTATGTGTCATTATGTGATGGTCTGCCTTTTTATTATTTTTGTGAGTATTGTTTTGTTATGTCCCCAAAGGTTATACAAGTTGAATGTTTATGTGTTTCAAAGGGATTAGGAAATATTAATACGGGAAGCTTTTCAATAGTTTTCTACCATTTTTCTCTCGAGCAAGCATTCTCTTTGTCTTCCTAACGGCCTCAAAGGACGTGAAAATTGAATATTAATGTGTTTCAGAGGGAACAAAACTTTTAATCTCAACAACACTTTTTCTCTCTATCCTCGGTGAGTATAAAATCGCCTCACCTGTTGCGCGGATCGTCACGGCTTTTATGTAGCATCGTTTGGCTTAATTGTAATCCCGTTGGTGAGCCGGAAAAGAATATACGTTTTGTTAATTAACGGGATAATGAAGCGTAAAGAGACTGAATATATTCTTTTAACGCTTTTACGGACGGCAGATCCCTCGCGCTAATCGTTTTACCCGGGGATACTTAACGTTAATCTCTTTTCTTTATCTCACCATTTCCTCCGCACTTAATCCGACAAGGAGCTTTCATTAACACGCCCCGACCCTCTCGCGGCGCCCTCCGCTGGCTGATGGCGTCCTCCTCTGAGTGTAAAGTCATGGGCCCATCGATTACGTTTACCAGAAGGCTCGTAAGAAGTTTTCCGTTCATTCATTTAGGGTTAAGTCTTGAAAAACGTTGTGTGATATGATGGAAATAGACGAGGAAAGGATCATGCACTCTATATACGATTTGTGAGGTTTAATAATCATTGTTTACAAGAAAACGGCAGAGAAGGTTATGTTATTTTAACCCGGTAGCAGCGACGGGCCAAATTTGTGGCTTTACCGTGTAGCAGCGACGGGCCAAATTTGTGCCATGATATAAACTCCCCAAAATAGATGATGGTTAAACTGATCACAAATCCTTTGATATTTCTTACAGCGTTGGACTTGTTATTTTGGCGTTTGGCGGATTCTGACATGCGTTAGGCGAATTGTAGAGCTGTATATTTATTTTCTGAGAGCTTTTGACTGGTTAGTTTGGTGCTAGGCGGGTTCTTGCGTGTGTTAGGATGTTTTATGAGGACTAGAGGAGGATTTGAGAATGCTAGGCGGCTTGTTAAGTTCTCTGGAAGGGTGTTTGGCTATAAGTTAGTGTAAGGAGGTTAGGTTTCAAGGGGTTAAGGGTGAAGAGAATAGATGTAGAGTTTGTTTTGAAAGTCTATGGTTCCCTCGACTCTCTTGGTATGGGTTTGGAGCGTGTCAAAAGTCAGTTATAAGCTTGTTTTTGAGAGGGTTGGATCAGGTTTTTTTTTTATCCTATCCTTTTTTTGTTTTTTCTCGTCTTTTCATGTTTTCTTCATATTGTTCCTTCTTCTTTCGTCTTTTTGTTTTCCTTTCTCTTTCCCTCTTTCTTTCTCTTTTCTCTTTTTCTCCTCTTTTCTTCTCTTCTTTTCCTTTTTACTCCTTTTTTCTTTTCCTTTCTCCTCCATTTTTTTCTCCATCTTTCTTTTTCTTCTCTCTCTCTCTCCTCTTCTTTCTTCTTTTTTCCTTTCTTTTCCTTTTTACTATTGTTTTTCCTTTCTCCTCCATTTTTTATTTCTCCGCCTTTCTTTTTCCTCCTTTCCTCAACCTTTTCCTTTCTCCGTTTTTTCTCCTCTCTCTCCTTTATTCTTTCTCCTCCTCTCTCTTCTTCTCGTTTGTTTTTCCTTTCTGCTGTCTTCTCCATTTAAGGGGGTATCCTGTGTTGCTCCTGCGCTTCATCCCTTATTCATGGATTCAAACTTTTTCGATCCTTCACGAGTCCTAGAAAGAGCGAGAGAGAAAGAGAGAGTTAGCGCTGGAGAAAAGGAAGGAAGGACGGAGGACGGAAGGAGGGAAGGACCAGGAGGGATTACAGAAGGAAAAAGTGGATAAGAGAAGAGAAGAAAGGAGTGCATGAGGAAGTAGAAAGGCGAGAGGGTGGGAATGAAGGAAAGAAGGAATGAATGAGTGGGAGAGAAGAAAGGAAGGAAAAAAGGAAGGAGGAGAAGGAGGAGAAAATATAAGAAGTAGGGACGATGAGGGAGAAGGAAGGATGCATGGAAAAGGAGAAAAAAAGAAGAGAAAGAAATAAAGGAAGGGAAAATAAAATAAGTACAGAATGAAAGAAATGGGGAAAAGAGAAAGTCAGAAAGGCATGAATATTGAACGGATTGAAAGAAATAATGGAAGAAAATAATGAAAAAAATAAATGATGACGGAAGGAAAACTGGAGGAAAGAGATCGTTAAAAGAATGAAAGGGAAATAGGCGAAGAAAGAGAGGTATAAAATGCAAGAAAAATAAGGAGGAGGAGGAGGAGGAGGAACAGCGAGGGAGTGAGAGACGAGATAGGAGAGGAAGGCAAATATTTAACATTTCACTCTTATGAAAGACAAACTAACTCTCGCCAGCTTCATTGACCTTTCCGCGCCCCGACTCCATAGTAATGTTAATGTGTTTAGAAGAGTGTTTTGGGAGTCATCATTTGTAAGGGGGAGGGGAGGGGGGAGGGGAGGGAAGCCTTATTGCCTATCATAGCAGCATTAGTACGCCTGCTTGTTATCGAGGTTCCGCTTCCTCATTTTATCATTATGCTCTCAAATAACAAGAGTAAAGAAAGGGATTTTGTTTTCTCTTGGTCATAAGGTTTTCCCTGGATGTATCGAAGTAGGTATCCGTGAATAATTAATGTTGGTTTATAATTTTCTTGTTTATTTTCTCTTTTCGCTTCATTAAGGTAAAAGCACCTGGAGAAAGTTTTAGAATCATAATTATTCATACTTTTTTTTAGTACGCTTTCATTAATTATAAGATGTTTGTTCATAATTTTCGTCCTTTGTTTTCCCTTAACTAACAGAAGAGTACGGGAACTGCCTCTTCTTCTCTCCATCATTTTTTTTAGTACGCTTTCATTAATTATAAGATGTTTGTTCATAATTTTCGTCCTTCGTTTTCCCTTAACTAACAGAAGAATACGGGAACTGCCTTTTTCTTCTTTCCATCATAATTCAAGGCCTGGTTTGTTTTGGTACCCTCTGATTACTAATTGGGGGTTCAGAATTATCTTGCTTGTTTATTTTCTTTCCGCTGGATTAAGAGAGGAGTGTCTTTTATTTTCTTACAGCAGAGGAGTCAGTTCAAGGGCATAAAAAAAGGTAACAAATGCTAAAAAAAAGCCCGCTACTCACTGCTCCTATAAAGAGTTAGAGGAGTGGCCGAAAGAGAGGTCAGTTTCGGGAGGAGAGGTGTACTGATACCCTCCTCTTGAACGATTTAGTCACTCCATTATATCCTGTCCCTCGTTTTATTTTCCTACGCTATCATAACCAGTTGACGTTGGTTCGTAAATTTCTGGTTTGAATTCTCATTTTGCTTGATTAAAACTTGAGTACTGGAACAACTTTAATCTTATCTCATACCTATTTATTCATGGTTTTAGTTAAGTGCGGTTTCTTAACTATAACTATTTTTTACGGTATGAGGTTATAGACTAAGGGTTTGAATAGTACTCCGTGTTGTCTATTTTGCTTGATTAAAACTTGAGTACTGGAACAACTTTACCTCTCGTCTCATACTTATTTATTCATGGTTTTAGTTAAGTACGGTTTCATAACTATATTTTTTTATGGTATGTGGAGGTAGACTAAAGACTTGAATAGTACTCCATGTGGTCTATTTTGCTTGATTAAAACTTGAGTACTGGAACAACTTTACCTCTTGTCTCATACTTATTCATTCATGGTTTTAGTTAAGTTCGGTTTCATAACTATATTTTTTTATGGTATGAGGAGGTAGACTAAAGACTTGAATAGTACTCCATGTGGTCTATTTTGCTTGATTAAAACTTGAGTACTGGAACAACTTTAATCTTATCTCATACTTATTTATTCATGGTTTTAGTTACGTACGGTTTCATAACTATAACTATTTTTTTACGGTATGAGGAGGTAGATTAAGGGTTTGAATAGTACTCCGTGTGGTCTATTTTGCTTGATTAAAACTTGAGTACTGGAACAACTTTAATCTTATCTCATACTTATTTATTCATGGTTTTAGTTAAGTACGGTTTCATAACTATAACTATTTTTTTACGGTATGAGGTTATAGACTAAGGGTTTGAATAGTACTCCGTGTTGTCTGTTTTGCTTGATTAAAACTTGAGTACTGGAACAACTGTACCTCTTGTCTCATACTTATTTATTCATGGTTTTAGTTAAGTACGGTTTCATAACTATATTTTTTTATGGTATGTGGAGGTAGACTAAAGACTTGAATAGTACTCCGTGTGGTCTATTTTGCTTGATTAAAACTTGAGTACTGGAACAATTTTAATCTTATCTCATACTTATTTATTCCTGGTTTCAGTTAAGTACGGTTTCATAACTATATTTTTTCAACGGTATGAGGAGGTAGACTAAAGACTTGAATAGTACTCCGTGTGGTCTATTTTGCTTGATTAAAACTTGAGTACTGGAACAACTGTACCTCTTGTCTCATACTTATTTATTCATGGTTTTAGTTAAGTTCGGTTTCATAACTATATTTTTTTATGGTATGTGGCGGTAGGCTAAAGACTTGAATAGTACTCCGTGTGGTCTATTTTGCTTGATTAAAACTTGAGTACTGGAACAATTTTAATCTTATCTCATACTTATTTATTCCTGGTTTCAGTTAAGTACGGTTTCATAACTATATTTTTTTATGGTAAGTGGAGGTAGACTAAAGACTTGAATTGTACTCCGTGTGGTCTATTTTGCTTGATTTAAACTTGAGTACTGGAACAACTTTACCTCTCGTCTCATACTTATTTATTCATGGTTTTAGTTAAGTTCGGTTTCATAACTATATTTTTTTATGGTATGTGGAGGTAGACTAAAGACTTGAATAGTACTCCGTGTGGTCTATTTTGCTTGATTAAAACTTGAGTACTGGAACAATTTTAATCTTATCTCATACTTATTTATTCCTGGTTTCAGTTAAGTACGGTTTCATAACTATATTTTTTTATGGTATGAGGAGGTAGACTAAAGACTTGAATAGTACTCCATGTGGTCTATTTTGCTTGATTAAAACTTGAGTACTGGAACAACTGTACCTCTTGTCTCATACTTATTTATTCATGGTTTTAGTTAAGTTCGGTTTCATAACTATATTTTTTTATGGTATGTGGCGGTAGGCTAAAGACTTGAATAGTACTCCGTGTGGTCTATTTTGCTTGATTAAAACTTGAGTACTGGAACAATTTTAATCTTATCTCATACTTATTTATTCCTGGTTTCAGTTAAGTACGGTTTCATAACTATATTTTTTTATGGTAAGTGGAGGTAGACTAAAGACTTGAATTGTACTCCGTGTGGTCTATTTTGCTTGATTTAAACTTGAGTACTGGAACAACTTTACCTCTCGTCTCATACTTATTTATTCATGGTTTTAGTTAAGTTCGGTTTCATAACTATATTTTTTTATGGTATGTGGAGGTAGACTAAAGACTTGAATAGTACTCCGTGTGGTCTATTTTGCTTGATTAAAACTTGAGTACTGGAACGACTTTAATCTTATCATACTTATTTATTCCTGGTTTCAGTTAAGTACGGTTTCATAACTATATTTTTTAACGGTGTGAGGAGGTAGACCATGGGCTTGAATAGTACTCCGTGTGGTCTAATGATCGAAGAAAGACCAAAGATATCGTACCGTTATCCCTATGGTCTTTCCTTTGTGTCTCCTCATGACCAATTATTGCCCCTCTATCCTATTAACACATATCTCTTCTATCCTCTACCGTCTCTCCTCTTCCCTTTTTTCCCCTCTTATCCTTTCTCTTCTCTTTTATTGAGGACCAAACTATATGACGTATTCCTCAATGTCCAGAGTAATTGTTTCAATGCAGGAAGAAGAAAAATATCGTACCTCCCCATGCTCGTTCCTCTACGTTTTATCATTACTATTGCCAGTGATATTCGAAGACCAAACTAATTGACGTACTTGTTACTGTCTAGAGTATCTACTTATATTTTAATGAAGGAAGAAGAATATCGTACCGTATTTTCCCCTGTTCCTACCTGTACGTCTCATCCTTGCTAATTATTGCCAATCATACCTGAAGACCGGACTTGATTGCCATTGTTTAGTACTCGTTGCGTATTGATTACTGAGAGAATAACAGGACTCCGTACCATAATTGCAGCTCTTCCGTGCGCCAGTAATTAGCGTGAGTGATACTTCCCGGCGGAATTATTCAGCCTAATTATTCTTGTTAAGTTGAGCCTTCATTAGGGAGCTCGGTGCTAGGTTCCCTGTTTTCTTGACTCATTTGTTCGGAGTCACGTGTGTCGTCACTTCCGGTCGTCACTGGGTAGCGCTGATGACGTAATCGGACTGCAAATATTGTTGGGGATAATAATAAAACGTGATAAAGTGCAAACATTGTGGTTCTTCTGTTCTCAATAAACTGAATCGAGTTGATGATATATCGTGGCACTGGGCAACAAGGACCGTGTAGGGCTGAGCCGTATAATTCAGGCTGTGTTTGGTTAAAGGTTTTTATCTTAGAGAGGGAATGCTTAATGTGCGGGACTGTTAGAGCGAGGTGGCAGGTGAAGCAAGTTGTCCGTAAGTTATCATCTAAGGGGAAATTGTGATGCCTGAGAGCGGGTGACTGTGATGGCGTGGCGGTACTGTGCAGTGTGTTGTCAGTAATTGGGTTCACGTGTTCGCCTGGACGAGTGTTGCTCAGCGGGCGTGTGTGTGTGGGCGGCGGCGTGTGTAAGGGTTCGTCCTCACCTAGTCTTGGACTCCTCGGTGGGGCTGACTTGGGTAACTCTTTGTGTATTTCTCTTTAGTCGGTACTTTATTGTAGGTAATTAAGGAATGGAACCAGAACACAGGGACACAGAACTGAAGGGATCACGTTAATTATTTATGTCGGTATTTTATTTTAAAGCTAGTCGTTGGTGCTGCAAATTACCGTGACTTAATGGATGGCTGAAATGTATTTTATCAGTGCGTTCCTAAATATCTTCCAACCTGAGCACTCGTGTATATCTGTATTTTGTGTTCCCATAATAATTTGACTGACATTAACCGTGTAGCAGCGACGGGCCAAATTTGTGCCATAATATAAACCCCCCAAAATAAATGATACATAAGCTGACCACATATGCTTTGATATATATTATGAAATGGTTTGTGTGAGGGATGATTTTTTTCTGATTTTTCTCGCTTAGAGGGACCATTAAGAAACATGATCCCCGCAGCTACCGGGTTAAAGCTGGCGATCAGTAACTCCACACAATCAAACTATAAATTCTTGCCGAACGTGTAATGTTTCCTGTCGATATTCGCGCCGCCGAAGATCAAATAATTGCATCATAGGTTCAACGTAAAACAAAATATCTGTTCCCGTTGTAATATTCTCCCGCTGTGGAATCCGTTGCTTCTGCTTGGGCGTTAAATTTAAACTTTCACAGCTTAATTATACAAGGGTCAGTGAACCTTAACTTTAGGTAATTATATCCAGCTTTGCATGTCTCATTTACCCCGGCCAACGTTAACCCGTCTGCTGCGATTGGCACGGATTTGGTTTTCACTGTTAGCCTGGTTACATATACTTCGAGGTCTTTCTCTGTTTCTGTGGTGGATAGTGGAGTGTTTGTTTCCCATGAGGTTTTGGTGTGCTGGATATCCCCTCCCAAGGACTCTATGTTTTTCTTTATTGAATTGTAGCAGTCACTTTTTGTTCCATTCCTGTAGCTTGATGATGTCTTCTTGTAGGAAATCCGTACTCAAAAGGTTAATTACTCTTTAGAACAATGAAACAGAGAGCCCGCTGAGTTCCCGTACCTGTGGCGTGTGTCCCGGCCATCTGCCTAGGGCGTGTAACTGATTCTGCCGCCACGCTGACTGACGACCGCCGACTGCTTGATTGCCGGTGACCGAGCACCTGTCCTTATTTGAGCACCTCTGATACCGTGATTACCTTGATTGCCTGACAAACTATCCCACCTTTATCACCTGTAATTAACGAGTGGCCTGTACCTGTCATTCCGTAGTCACCTTTGTCGCCGTGATTTTATTTGACTACTTGGCCATATTTGACTACTTTATCGCCCTTGCCTATCTGTGACCGAGTACCTGACATTCCATGATTTTCTTAGACTTCGGGTCACTTTTTACTTTTATTTTTTTTTTACGTCTACGCCTATAGTGCCGGTAGACTTGCTTGAGAGGCTTGGATGCTAGTCGGCCCCAGCCCATCATGGCGCAGGCAAGTGTTTATAGTGGCGCCATCTTTACTTTAATTATCGGGATATATGTGATTCATTACCTGACATTCCTTGATTTTCTTCGATGGCGGATTACATTTGATAACCTGATCATCTGTGACTCCTTATCACCTGTAATTACCAGGGTGGCATGTGATTCAATACCTGCCATTTCGTGAGCATCTGTGAAGGCTTTTAAATTGATTACATACTGATCACCTAAAACATTGCAAGGGCGTAAAAAAAAAAAAACAATAATGAAAAAAAAATCCCGCTACTTACTGCTCCTGAATAGTGTCCAAAAAGAGAAAGAGAAAGAGAAATTTGTCTGTGGTCCGGCTTTTTAACGGACACAGAATTAGTCAGCGTGAGGAGGAAGATGAAGACCCACCTTAACAACTTGGTATTTAAAAGGTCTGGTGTCAGGCGTTCTAACGGGGACTCAAATAAAAATAATCAGCGTCAGGAGGAAAACAAAAACACATCCTAGCAAAATATCATTAAATAGTTTTGCTGCCCGGCATTCTAACGCGTCCCCGCAGTGTCTGACTTCAATATTAAACTGTTTGCATTTCACTGTTTCCACTGTTATGCTGAACGTTGACAGAGACAGTTAAGGAGACAGATAGACAGATAGACAGGCAAGGAGACAGATAAACAGATAGACAGACAAGGAGACAGATAAACAGATAGACAGGCAAGGAGACAGATAAACAGATAGACAGACAAGGAGACAGATAAACAGATAGACAGTTAAGGAGACAGATAGACAGATAGACAGGCAAGGAGACAGATAAACAGATAGACAGACAAGGAGACAGATAAACAGATAGACAGGCAAGGAGACAGATAAACAGATAGACGGGCAAGGAGACAGATAAACAGATAGACAGGCAAGGAGACAGATAGACAGATAGACAGGCAAGGAGACAGATAGACAGAAACGCCGGCACGGAGGCAAATAGACGGAGTGACAGACAAGCAAACAGGCGAGATAAATACAGACGGTCACCACTTCCCCTCTACCCACTCACCCATCCATACTCACCCACACTCACCCACACTCACCCATACACGGAATTTATTACCATCCGGGGCTCAGATTGCCGTATGAATAATCTCAGAACCGCCGTGTTGCCGCAGATCCGTCGAGAAATTAAGAACATAAATTAGGGTCCCGGTGAGCTTTTGTATCTCTTAATTAAGGTATGCGAAGGTGAGATAGATGAGCTTTCCCAACAGGTGCAATCCCTCTTTCACTGTTTCTCTATTTCTCTCTCTCTCTCTCTCTCTCTCTCTCTCTCTCTCATTTTTGTGTTAGTGTGTTAATGTGTGTGTGTGTGTGTGTGTGTGTGTGTGTGTGTGTGTGTGTGTGTGTGATTTCAGACTCCCAAACTCCCTGGAACCGTTTCACTCTCCCTCATCCTTGTTTTCTTTAGGGAGAACTGCATGGACTGAAGCGTTCTCTCTCTCTCTCTCTCTCTCTCTCTCTCTCTCTCTCTCTCTCTCTCTCTCTCTCTCTCTCTCTCTCTCTCTCTCTCTCTCTCTCTCTCTCTCTCTCTCTCTCTCTCTCTCTCTCGCTCTCGCTCTCCTCTCCTCTACTACTACTACTACGTCTACTACTACTATGATAATAACTAACTAACTAACTAACTAACTAAATAAATGAATAATAATCCCACGCTTCATCTAGACAGCGGCCCCAGGTAAGTGGCTCCCATTATGCTGTGTCTGCAGGCTCAGGAATCACGTTCATTAATGAGTAATTCGCCTCAAGCACTCACATTGCTCAGCGCGTAGACTCACGTACTGAATAGACGACACTGAGAGACACACACAGACCGGCAGACAGACGAAGAGATAGACAGACAGGCAGAGAGACAGATCGACAGGCAAGGAGGCTCACAGATAGACGGGGAGGGAGAAAGACAAAGAGACCAATACATATAGATAGACAGACAGATAGACAGACAGGCAGAGAGAGATCGACAGGCAAGCAGACTCACAGATAGACAGACAGGTAGAGAGACAGATCGACAGGCAAACAGACTCACAGGTAGACAGACAGATAGACAGGCAGGCAGAGAGACAGATCGACAGGCAAGCAGATTCACAGATAGACAGACAGGGAGAAAGATAGAGAGATAGACGGGCAGCCAGACAAAGAGACAGATACACACAGATAGATAGATAGACAGGCAGACAGACAGGATAATTACAGACAGACTCCGCCTCACCAACTACCCACACTCACATACCCCCCCCTTACACCCATCTCCCCCCCACCCCCCCACCCACCCACCCCCACACACACACATACACACAGAAACACAAACACACGAAAGACAGAGAAAAAAAAAATATTGCACCAGTTGGAGGAAGCTTGTTTGTATATACTTTTTTTTTATATAATCTGACATCGATGTTTTTTTCTTGTCTATTCATTAGTGTTATTAGTGCCGGGGAGAGCCACGCCAAATTAACTAACCATTACATTCGACACGGCTGCGATTTTTACGCATTTAATAGAAATAACTGGAAAATATTTTCTTCCAAAGTTGAAACGCAAAAACTGAATTATGCTTCCCCGGTCCCGAGTAATTATTTTAGATTTAATGACCGGCAGTATTAGCATGATTTCCCAGTAACGAGTAACGGAATATCAGGATCAAAACATTATTCCCGATGAAAAAAATATTCACACGTAATTATTCTTTTGCCATCACAGAGAAAAAGAATGTCTAGTTGCGTGTAACCTTTATTACTTTTGAACGGTCTTGGTTTTTGTATTAATTTAGTCAAAGGGAAACGCGGCTCAAGCTCATATAAATGTCAACCTCACCTGCTGGCTTTTATCGCGTACAGAACTTTTAATCAAGAAGGAGTTCCGGGGGGCAGCATGAGCCAGGAGAAGATGGCGCCACTATAAACACTTGCCTGCGCCGTGACGGGTTGGGGCCGAATACCATCCAGGCCCCTCAAGCAAGCCTACCGGCGCTATAGGCATAGACATAAAAAAAAAATTATCCAAGAGTCTAGAAGTATTTATATGAGAGAGGAAAGCCAAGGTTCCTATCGCAGTCCCTTTTGATTAATGCTAAAGTGTTCAGTAATTCTATCTAGACGCCTCCCCGAACGTTTTTGAATAATCGGCACATCAACGTTCAGTTAGTATGCACTCCGTAAGTAAGTGTTTATTTAAGGGAGGAAAGCCAAGTTTTTCCCTATTCCCATCGCATATCCCAAGTATTTATAGATGATCATTAACATCCGAAATTGACCTCTTCTGTTCTCTCGTTCCTTTTTTTCCTTTGTCATCTCTCGTTTCCTCCTCATGAATTCTCTCCCTTTTTCCTCTCCCTTTTTTCTTCACCTTCACGTCCATTGCATCAAGTTGTGCTATCTCATTTTCTAGCTTCTCGGTTTTTTTTTCTTTTGTTGGAGGAACATCTAGTGGGCGTTTTTAGTCTCGTTTCTGTTTTTTCCTTCCCTGTACAAGAAAAATATCAAGACACCGCACGAAACGTCTTTGAATGTTTTAAAATTTGACTTCTGGCTTCTCGTTCTCTTTTTTCTTTCGTTGGAGGAACATCTAGTGGGTCTTTTTGATCTCGTTTCTGTTTTCTTCCTTCCCAGTACAAGAAAAATATCAAGACACCTCACGAAACGTCTTGGAATGGTCTTTTAAAATTTGACTTCTGGCTTCTCGTTGTTTTTTTTTTTTTTTTCGTTGGAGGAACATCTAGTGGGTCTTTTTGATCTCGTTTCTGTTTTTTCCTTCCCAGTACAAGAAAAAAAATCAAGACACCTCACGAAACGTCTTTGAATGGTCTTTTAAAATCTGACTTCTGGCTTCTCGTTCTCTTTTTTTTTTCGTTGGAGGAACATCTAGTGGGCGTTTTTAATCTCGTTTTTGTTTTTCCTTCCCAGTACAAGAAAAAAAAATCAAGACTCCTCACGAAACGTCTTTGAATGTCTTAAAATTTTATACCCCTTGTCTGATGAATGGTTCGGCGCTACAGATATTTCTCATAAACAAAGGAGGCTTAATACTTTAGGGGATACAAATAAACGGTTCCTTGACTTTGCTAAATTAGAAGAAAGCAGAAGTCTTGGTTATCGGTCGGAAGATAAGGAATTGGAAATATATAGTGCTGGAAAAGGCGACATAAACAAAGAAGAAAGGCAAACTGGTCATTCTCTCTCTCTCTCTCTCTCTCTCTCTCTCTCTCTCTCTCTCTCTCTCTCTCTCTCTCTCTCTCTCTCTCTCTCTCTCTCTCTCTCTCTCTCTCTCTCTCTCTCTCTCTCTCTCTCTCTCTCTCACTACCAGGTAAAGGGTCAAGAAAATGAGGAGAGAGGAGAGCGGGAATGAAATATGGAGGGAGATAAAAAGCACTTAATGAGAGAGATGGAGGGAGGGAGAGACAGGTAATTGGAGGGACGGAGGGAGGGAGGGAAGGGAGAGGGAGAGAGGGAGGTAATGTGGAGGAAAATTTCTTAATCAGCACTGACGCATCATCACTTCTTTTTCTTCCTTTCTTCTCTCCTCCTCCTCCTCTTCCTTCTCCTCCTGCTGCTGCTAATACTAATCCCCTTGCTCCCTGTCATCTCTCGTTTCCTCCATGAATTCTCTCCCTTTTTCCTCTCCCTTTTTCCTTCACCTCCACCTCCATTGCATCAAGTTGGGCTATCTCATTTTCCTCCTCCTCCTCCTCCTCCTCCTCCTCCTTTCTCTCCTCCTCCTCTTCATCTTCCTCCTTTTCTTCTTCGTTTACTTTGTTATCTTCTCTATTTCATCAACTTTCAATATCTCCTTTTTCCTCCTCTTCCTCCTTTATCTCCCTCTTCCTCTTTATCATTTTATCCTTCCCTATTCTCTTCCTTTTCATACTCCTGTTTCGCTTTTGTTTTTCCTTTTCATTCTTTTTTTTTTTACTTCCTCCTTCTACACCTCTTCTTCCTCTTTGTCTATCTTGTCATCGTCCTCTCTTTCTCTTCCTCTTCTTCACTCGTCCTCTTCTCCCTCCTCTTCTTCCTCTTCCTTCCATTTTTTACCTCTTTTTATGTGGATCTACTTACTCTTTGTTCGCCTCTTCGTCCTCCTCCTCCTCCCTTCTTCCCTTTCTTCGTCCTTTTCCTCTTCCTTTCCTCCTGTTTTCCTCTGCACCATCCGCTCAAACTTTCCGTCTCCTGTTTCTCATCACTTTTCCTTCCCCTCTTCCTTTCCCTCTTCCTTCCCCTCTTCCTTCTTCCCCATCACCACATTACCGCCTCCCTTCTCGTTTTAAACTTCTTCATTTACTCCTGATGGTGTCTGCGTCTCTGTCTGTGTTGTCTCTTCCTCTTCGTTCATGTGTGTGGGAGTGTGTGGGTGTTGGGAATGGTGTGTGTGTGTGTGTGTGTGTGTGTGTGTGTGTGTGTGTGTGTGTCTGTGTGTGTGTTGAATTTATCTTGATTTATGTACATTTCTCGTTGATTTCTTAGTTTTAATAAATAGAAATAGTGATAGATATTATAGGAAACAACACTACAAGTAGGATACACGTTTTCAGCCTATATTCGCCCTTTGGAAATAGTCTTCGTAAGTGACTTTTTTCTGCATTGACGGAATGCTGATCAACGTATTGTCTGTGCAGTGCAGCGCCGATAATTAAAGTAACAGGCATTTGTCTATTTATACAACACTACAGGTAGCATACACGTTTTCAGCCTGTATTCAGCCTTTGGAAGTAGCCTTAATGAGTGACTTTTTTTCTGTATTGACGGTAATGATGATCAACGTATTCTCTATGGAGTGCAGCACGAGAATTAAAGTAACAGGCATTTGGCTATTTATTATACCAACAACAATAATAACAACAACAACAATAGCTACAATAATAAAAGCCTGGTAATATTTAAACTTGTGCAGAATTTTGAATGAGTATTTTCCTCTCTCTTCATTTCCTTCGTTTCATTTTGACAACTTTTTATTTTTCTGGGGGTTTTTTCCTCTCTCTCTCTCTCTCTCTCTCTCTCTCTCTCTCTCTCTCTCTCTCTCTCTCTCTCTCTCTCTCTCTCTCTCTCTCTCTCTCTCTCTCTCTCTCTCTCTCTCTCTCTCCACCCATACGCATCTCTTCCTTCCCTTCCTTTTTGCCTCCCTCCCTTCCTCCACCCATCGCTCTCTCCCTCCCTCCCTGACCTCCCTTTTGCCTCCCTTTTCTTTTTCCCTTTCCCTCCTTCCATGGTCTCCTCCCGCCTTCCCTCCGCCCCCTCCAAGCCTTCTCTTCTTCATTCCCTCCTCCCTCTGCACCCTTCAGTCTATTACCCTCCCTTTCTCCCTCCCTCCCTCCCTCCCTCTTTGCAATAGCCTGTCACTGAGGTAAAAATAGCTTTGATGTACCCCCTCCCTCCTCCTCCTCCTCTTCTTCTTCTTCCTCTTCCTCCTCGTCCTCTTTCTTTTTTCATCCGGTTCTTTTGTGATATTTTTAGAGGTCACTTTTTTTCTTTTTTTTTGGTATTAATGGTATTTTTTTATATAAAGGCTTTCGGCTTGGGCTTTTTTGTGTTGTTGTTTTCTGTTGTGTTATTTTTATTGTTATTTGTTTTTAGTGTTTTGTGTCTTCTTCTTTTTCTTCTTTTTTGGTCTTTTCTTCTTTATACTCATCGTTATTATTCCTCTCTGGTCCTTCCTGTCGCCTTTCTTCTCTTCTTTGTCTTCCTCATCTATTCTTCTTCATCATTTCACAACTCTGTCTTCTCCTCAAGTATTTTCCTTCACTTAATCATAGTTTTCTTTCTTCTTTCTTTCTTCTTCACTTTCTTGTCTTTCTTTTCATTTTCAGTCACGTCCCTAACCGATTATGGAAAAAATGGGGTTATCGGAGAGAGAGAGAGAGAGAGAGAGAGAGAGAGAGAGAGAGAGAGAGAGAGAGAGGAAAGAAAGTGATGTAGAGAGAAAACAAGGAAAGGGAGGATTGGGGTGAGAAAAAAGAGGGAGTGGAGGGAAAGGACGGATAGTTACGGACGAGCTGAACTATAGAAGAGTAGAAGAAAAGAGGAAACGGAAATTAAAGAAGAGATACAGAAGAGGATAGGAAGAGATGAGAGGGAGGGATGGCTGGCTGGAAGTGAAAAGTGTAATCAACCTTTCTTTAATTAATATGAAGGTCTGTGATGAAAAAAATGGGGTAAGAGGAGAGTTGGGGATGGAAGGAGAAGGAGGAGGGGGGTGGAAAGCGAGTGGAAAGGTATTAGAAAAGAGAAATAGAAAAGGTGGAAGGTAACTTAAGGGAATGATGAATGAATATAGAAGGGAAATTGATATGAAAGTGAAAGGGTAGTTATAAAGACGAATAAAGATGGAAAATAAGGAAATAAAAAAAGTTAAGTATATGGTTGCTACAGAGATAGATGAAAGCAATAGATGAGAAGGAAAGATGTAAAAAAAATAAGTGTATGAGTCAGTGAGTGAATGAATATGTAAAAAAAATGAAAGGGGAATAGAAAAGAAAACTCAGAAAAAGTGTTTGATATTTCTTTACGTATTTCACTATCTCTGTTCTCTTTATTTTCTGTGTGTCTGTCTCTGTCTGTATCTCTGTCTGTCTCTGTATGTGTCTGTCTGTGTTTCTCTCTCTCTCTCTCTCTCTCTCTCTCTCTCTCTCTCTCTCTCTCTCTCTCTCTCTCTCTCTCTCTCTCTCTCTCTCTCTCTCTCTCTCTCTCTCTCTCTCTCTCTTTGCAGTATTATTAGGCTTTGTGTGTGTGTGTGTGTGTGTGTGTGTGTGTGTGTGTGTGTGTGTGTGTGTGTGTGTTTGTGTGTGTGTGTTTCCTGTAATCCTGTGCCCTTGCCTCCCTCGGCGTATAAATCACCTGAGCCTCGTAACCTGTTTGTTTTTGTCGCAGGTAATCCTCTTCTCTTCCCTTTCCTTCCCTTCAAGTGTTTTTTTTTTTGTTTGTTTGTTTTTTTACCGGTTTTTGCTACGTCCCCCTCCACCTACTCCCCCCTCCCTCCTTGTTGGCTGTCACGTTTCTACTTTACATCAGCTTCCTCCTCCTCCCCTTCTTTTTTTTCTCTTCTTCTTATCTTCATGTTTGCGTTCGTGTTCTTCTTCTTCATCATCATCATCATCATCTTCATGTTCTACTACTTCTTCATCTTCATCTTCTTCATCTTCTTCTTCTTCTTCTTCTTCATCTTCTTCATCTTCATCTTTTTTTTCTTCTCCTCCTTCTTCTTCCCCTTTCCCCTTAATCCCCTGCCCTTTGAAGCCTTGGGTGTTGGTGCTCCGGACACAGTATCTCGGTTCCTATTCGAGGCGTGTGTCAATAGTAACCTTAGCCCCTTGTCTTGGGTTCTACCTCTTGACGCAACTTATTTTCCAGGGCCCTGCTCCTCTTACTTCTCGCTTATCTACTTCCTCTGTTGCTATTACGATTTCCAACGACCTTTCTTGTTCCTATATCTGTTTTCTCATATGATTTCTCTTGTTCATTTTACCTTCCTTTTTGTTTTCTTTTCCTCTCCTACAGTCTATTTTACAATCTTCTTTTCCTTTCACTTTTCGTCTGTATATCTCCCTCTTCTGCAATCTCTCTTTCATTGTGTACTGGTCCCGTTTCTCTTCTCTCTTAATTCTTCTGCTCCTCTTTCTCTTCGTTTCACTGCTTTCCTCTTCAAATACCTCTTGCAATCTCTCCTGTTTCACTCATTGTTCTCTCTTGCAATCTCTTCTTTTCCTCTTAAGTTTCTTTTCTTTACCTCTCTTAAAACTTTGCATGATCCTGTTCCCTTTCTTTACTCCCTTTCAAACATTTTCTTCTGTGCTACTAATAATCAAATACCTATTGTTTTATTTTCATTTTGTTACTTCCTATTCTCTCCACACCGTTCATAATCACTCGCTAATAACAATACCTCTAACATTTTACTTTTTCTTAAATCCCACCCTTGCTACAAAGTTCACTACCGCTCGCTAACAACAACATAGTTCTCCTCTCCATGTATCACGACTCATAGCAGTTTTTGCTCTGATCAACCACTATAAAGCTTCACTCTCCTCTTTCTATTGTTTTCCAGTATGGACGTGAATGTTAGAAGCCTTGGTAGTTGTTAGAGTTTGCTCCCATTGTGTTTGCAAGACTTCCAACTTTAAAGGAAGAGCGGGTACTTTTTAATTCTATGTGCATTATCTTTCTTTTTCTTGTTTTTTCCCTCTGGTGCACATGAAATAGCGTCGGCTTATGTGTCATCCAATATTCTTGTTTACAGCTACTTAACGCGGACGACGGTAATAACGTGGATTTTAATAACTTGCCGACATGCCTTGGAAACACTGTCAACACTCGAGACTTGGGATATGATTTTTCTTTTTACAGCACACGTATTCACATCACAGGTTTTTTAATTATCGTCATTTTTGGTCTTCAGAGTAGCTATAAGATTTCTCTACCTTTATTTCCTCTTACAATTTTCTCTCTTCTCTTTCCTTTGATCTTTTATCCTTATTCCCTCATACGCTTTTCTCTCTTCTCTTTCCCTTTATCCTGTTATCCTACTCACCCTACCTCACACCTTCCCTCTCAACTCTTCCACTTATTACGCGATTATAAATGAACGTAAGAGGAATGAGTTTGGGAGAAATATTAGTTATGAATATTCTCCGTCCAAGGCTTGAAGGAAAACAAAATGTGACTTTGGAGAGAGAGAGAGAGAGAGAGAGAGAGAGAGAGAGAGAGAGAGAGAGAGAGAGAGAGAGAGAGAGAGAGAGAGAGAGAGAGAGAGAGAGAGAGTTAATAGCTGATGTTTTTTTTCTTGTTGTTTTAGTATTGCTGTTATTTCTAGATCCTTTGTTTTGAAAGGTACCATGGAAATATAGATACCGTTATTTGTTGGTGCTAAATGACTGTCTGAAAAATATAATAAAAGTACAGATTGTTTTGTTTGTTTTGCATTTAATTTAACTTTATTTCCTGTAACCTGTTTGATGTTGATTGGTTATTCTTTGTACTACCGTGTGTGTGTGTGTGTATGTGTGCGTGTGTGTGTGTGGAGGGGAAGGTCTGTGTGTGTGTGTGTGTGTGTGTGTGTGTGTGTGTTTGCGAGGGAGCGACATTAATTAACTTTCTTTTTCCCGGAGCTCGAATGTTCCGCACCTGTCCGATATTACCTGTGATGCGAATAATATTAAAAATACCTTTAATTAGGCGAAGGGTGCCGGGGGTGGCGAAGGGAAGGAGGGGAAGAGGAGAAGGAAGGAAGGGGAGAAGTGAGGTGAATAGGAGATGGGCTTAAGGTGAAGGAATGGAGATGGAAAGGAATGATGTAAAGAAAAGGTAGGAAGAGAGGGTTAGTGTAAATAAATAGTATCGGAAGGGAATGAAATAAAGAACTACTAAAGACTAATGAGAAAAACAACGACTCGTAAAGGAAGATGAGAGAGTTAATGAGATGAAGAGAAAGAGGGAAAAAAAAAAGTGAAGAATAGTAATTATATAATGTGAATGTAAGATGGAAAACAAGGACTCGTAATGTACAAGAAACTGTTTTGTGTTAATACGGCGAGAGAAAAAGAAATAGGAGAGGAAGTTTGCCGGAAAGCGAATGGACGGTGAAAGAGAATAACTGAAAAGGGGAAGGATATTGATGACGTTGGGCAAATAGGATTATAGGATGAAGATAAAGAGGAAAGAGTGACATGGTTGGGTAGGAGGAGGATTAGGGTAGGTGAAAAGGAGGAAAGGGAAGGAAAGGTAATATAGGGTTGTCAGGATAACGGAATGAAGATAAAGGGAAGAAGATGAATGTGACGAGATGGGAAGAGTGAAAATAAATAGATTGTAAAGGAAATTGTTAGTCAGGGAAGGAGAGAAGAGACGATGGGAGAAATAGAAAAGTGAAGAGTTAGCGTTCATGTGTGTGACAGAAAAAAAGAAAGAGAAAAGTAAATAGAAAAGGAGATAGAAAGAGAACGAGACAGAGAGAACGAGAGTGAGAGAGAGAGAGAGAGAGAGTGAAAGGGAGAGAGAGAGAGTGAAAGGGAGAGAGAGAGAGTGAAAGGGAGAGAGAGTGAAAGGGAGAGAGAGAGAGAGTGAAAGGGAGAGAGAGAGAGTGAAAGGGAGAGAGAGAGAGTGAAAGGAGAGAGTGAAAGTGAGAAAGTGAAAGTGAGAAAGTGAAAGTGAGAAAGTGAGAGAGAGAGAGAGAGAGAGAGAGAGAGAGAGAGAGAGAGAGAGAGAGAGAGAGAGAGATTAGCGAGGTATTGATGTGTTTATAGCCGCAGGGACAAGACTATTTTTGGTTGTTGTTTTCTTCCCCTTTACTTTTTTATCTCTTTTCCTCAATCTCATGTTTTTCCTTTTCTTCCTTCTTTTTTTGACTTCGGTTAGGTTTTCCTTTACTATTTTTCTTTTCTTTATTTTCTGTCTCTCTCTCTCTCTCTCTCTCTCTCTCTCTCTCTCTCTCTCTCTCTCTCTCTCTCACACACACACACACACACACACACACACACACACACACACACACACACACACACACACACACACACACACACAAACCAGGATGACGCATGATTTAGGAAGCAACTTTTGCAAAATTATGAGAAATAAGTTTCCATCTGGCTTTGCGATATTCCTCTCCCTTGGGCCATGTTGAGGAGGAGGAGGAAGAGGAAGGAGAAGAAGAAGAAGAAGAAGAAATAAGAAGAAGAAGAAGAAAAAAAAGAAAAAAAAAGAAGAAGAAGAATAGAGAGAAATGATGTAGCTGCAGGGATGAGGATGAGAGGCGTATCGAAGAAGGAAGAGGAAGAAGGAGAATATGATAATCAGCAAAAAGAATAGAAAGAAACGACGTAAGGCTGAAGGAATGAGGAGTTGAGGAGTATCGGAGGAGGAGGTGAAGGTGAAAAAAAAAAGAAATACGGGAGTGGAGGAGGAGGAGGAGGAGGAGGAGAAACTTTTTGACTAAGAGAAAGGTTGCACATAAAAAAAGGTATAGAACCGAGTAGTATAAAGAAGCGTGTGTTTGGGATGAACAGAGAAGAGATAAAACGATGCAGAATAGTGTGAAGAATAACGATATCAAATGCAAAGGTTAGGATTTCAATATCTCTCTTCGGACTGCACAGGTAAGGAGTCTTTGCACATTATGGCGCAAGATCTATATTTTAATGCCTGTTCTTCCTCCTTTGACTCATGTCCCAGTATTACAAGCCTCCCAATGCAATTTCCCTAAAATCAGCTCCATTAATATAAGTCAGTCAGAACCCTTTCCCTGCGAGATTTCTGTGAATTACTTACACGGACCAAAGAGAACATTCAACATATTAATCCTCTCTTTGTAATGGAGTGTCGGAAATGAGCCTTGAGATATAATTAGAGTGGAGTGTTTGGAATTCAACGAAGGCAAAATGAAGCTCTTCTTGTAATGAGAATTCAGTTGGCTTTGGTGAAGAAGAAAATAATCCCATCTGTTTTTAGTGGAATGTCGGTAATGAGCCTAGATATCTAATTAATGTGAAGTGTGTGGAATTCTACGAAAACAAAATGACGTTCCTCTTGAAATTAGAGCAAAGTTGGCATTGGTGGGTAAGAAAATAATCCCATCTGTTTGTAGTGGAATGTCGGAAATGAGCCCAGAAATCTAATTAATGTGGAGTGTGTGGAATTCTACGATGACAAAAATTTTAATGATGCTCCTCTTGAAATGAGAGTAGAGTTGGCATTGGTGGGTAAGAAAAAAATCCCATCTGTTTGTAGTGGAATGTCGGAAATGAGCCTAGAAATCTTATTAACGTGAGGTATGTTGAATTAAGCGAAAGCAAAATACAGTGTAGAAGCTGCCGATGGTACATAGGGGATAATGCCTTTAGGTTGATAATAAGGGAGAGCTTTAAATGATACTCATACTTCTCTTGACGCTCCAATTGGAATCATAGTGAAGCTAGCATTGATGGATAAGGTACGGTACAGTCCTGTCGCTATCTCATTGACGGCGCTAGAAAAAATACAAACTCATGTGGAGATTAAAACTATACTCCTTCTTTTGTTTTATTAGGCTAAAATGACTATAGAGGCTCCGCTCCCTCCTAGCTGACTGGTTTACTGTGTCCAAGCATTTGAAGGCGTAGAATAAGTCAGATCGCAGTGTTACCAGAACCGAGCTCAGATCATAAGGCGGCTCAGGACTTCAATAGATTAAGGAAGAACTGCTCTCTCTCTCTCTCTCTCTCTCTATTACTTTCTCTTACTTTCGCTTTTTTCTCTCTTCCGTACTCTCATTTTCTCTTGATAAATCTTCAATTCCTCATTTACCTCTCTTTTTTTTTATATATAATTCCTTCCTTTTTTCCCGTATAGGTTAAGTCCTTTCACCTACTTCTGTTCCTTCTTTATTCATCCCATTGCTTCCCTTATCTTCATGCTTTCTTTAGGCTTTTTATTATTCCTATTCACAGATTTTCGCGTTTCTCCTTTTCTCTTTCTTTATTATCATTCCATCGTCCATTGTCCTCCATGTTCCCTTTTATGAATATCGTCTCTTCACCTGCGTGTGTTCCTTCTATTTCCGTCCCTGCGTCTTGCTTACCTCGCCCTACTTTCCTTCCTCGGCCTCCCCCTGCCGCCCTCCTTCCCGGTATTTCTGCCACGCGCTCTGGACTCCCTGATACTCTTACTGGTTTCAGGTTTCTGGTCTCGTTATCTTCCCCATACAGTACACATTCTCGGAATCTCGGGACTAGTTATCTCAGTCCTCAGTTTCTTTGATATTTTCTGTTTATTTTTGTGGCATGGTGGAGGCTTTTTATTTTTACAGGTATGCTTGGTTTCTCTTCTTTCATTCGCTTCTTTCTCGATTTTCTTATCTCCCTTTTCCTCGTCATCCTCCTCGTAATATTTTTTTCCGCATCTTTCCTCTTCTGCCTAACCTGAACAAAGCTGCTTAGCGACGAAGAAGTCGGGTTTAATGTTATATTTTAAACTCGCCAGTGAGACCTCACCTGGAATACACAGTGAAGGCCTGGCCCTGAAGTACAAGAACGTTTTTATTATTCGAGAGTATAGCGACGACGAAAATAATAATCTTGCAAAAGGCACAGGCTATAATAAATGGTTCAAGCGGCTCAAGATCTTCAAACACCTAAAGAAGCTCCATAATTTTCATCACTCCATGTTTTTAAGCTCCAAGCTGGATGAAGTGCAGACCTTGGCATAAGTGAAATTAACGATCCCGCAAGATTTTTTAACGTAAAAGAAAGCAGCTCAGGAGAAAGAAAGAATGAAGAATCACGAAAGATTTCCTCGTAGTCTCTTCCTCATCGTCCTCCTTTTCCTCATCGTCTGCCTTTTCAACCATGTTCTCCTTTACGTATTTCTCTTTTTCGTTATTACGTTTCCGTTCTTTTACTTGTCTTACTCCACGTGTTCCATTTTCTCCTCGTCCTCGTCCTCCTTCCCCTAACTTCTCTGACCTTCATTCCATTGGTAAAGATCCATAGCACACACATTACTTTATAAATAGGTTGACATCGTTACCGACTAATAGGCTTTCTCCTTCCTGCTACCTCCTCCTCCTCCTCCTCCTCCTCTCCACTTTTTGTTATTCCCTCTTTTGTTGGTTCAGCGAAATAGTAATTTTTCTAATCATTCTGCCTTTTGATACTTTCTAGGATTTAACTTTTTATTTGCTGCTCTTGTGTGTGTGTGTGTGTGTGTGAGAGAGAGAGAGAGAGAGAGAGAGAGAGAGAGAGAGAGAGAGAGAGAGAGAGAGAGAGAGAGAGAGAGAGAGAGCAGCCATGCAGTCAGACATGAATTCAGACTCACACACGGTCGAACAGAGAGACAGGCAGATAGACAGAGAGAGGAAGGGAAGGAGCATAGGTTTAGCAGGTGGCGCTATTGATCAAAAGGAAAGCGGAGCAAGGGAGAGAGAGAAAGGAACGAGAAGAGACGGAGAGGAGGAAGGATAAGGAAGGGGAGTGAGAAGATGAGAAAGAGAGAGCGAAAGAGTATATTTGGATAACAGAGAGGGGAAAGAGAACCAGGTAAGGAGATAAATAGATAGATAGATAGATAGGGTGAATGACAGGTAAGGAGATAGAAAGAAAGATAGATAAGAGAGAGAGAGAGAGAGAGAGAGAGAGAGAGAGAGAGAGAGAGAGAGAGAGAGAGAGAGAGAGAGAGAGAGAGAGAGAGAGAGAGAGAGAGAGAGAGAGAGAGAGAGAGAGAGAGAGAGAGAGAGAGAGAGAGAGAGCACAAACGTGAAGGAAAGAAGATAAAGGAGCCAAAAAAAAAAAAAAAGATTAATAAGGAAAAAAGGAAGGTACGGCGTAATCTGATCAGACTATGAAAAGGGGACGTCTGTAAGGAGATTCTGAGAGAGAGAGAGAGAGAGAGAGAGAGAGCAGCCATCAACGAAGCTTCAATCATAATCAAAGTCAACCCGAGCGAGTGGTTGGCTGTGAGCGATTTGATCTCTTTTGTGCAATTAGTCCGCTACATAATTAGTGGAGAAGAAATAGGAAATGTCTTACGTCGATTCTGCATCTTTAAATTCATCTTTTGGGGCAGAATTTTAAGGTGAAAAAGACGAATGTTAAAAGTACAGTAATTTCTTCGTTTCTTCTCTACTCCGTTTCCGATCTACCGAATAAATTAAAACGAGCTCATTATGTTTTCCTGATTCTAGTATTAAAATATCAATACAGTCAATTTGAGACCGTAAAAAGTTGAAGCGTAATCAGAGTAATCTCAAGGAAGCAGTTGGTTAGCTTGGAGTGAATCTGACAGGTCCAGATCGACAGCCCAGTGCAGTGTTATCAGCGTCAAAATCAAGCTATACTCTCCATTCCATTGCAGTGTTATCAGCGTCAAAATCAAGCTATACTCTCCATTCCATTGCAGTGTTATCAGCGTCAAAATCAAGCTATACTCTCCATAACCGTCCGAATTTTCTGCTCAACACCCGGTATAAGGAAATTTTTACAGAAGGAATCTTTTATGTGATCATCAGCCACTTCATAAAAAGGCGTAGTGTAAATTTTCCAAACGTATCCGAAAAACAAACAAAAAATTCGGGCATAATCAAAGTGAACTCGATTGAATATCTAATCCTCGGGGAGCCGCTCTTATGTAACTAGTCGGCCACATAATTAGTGGGGATGAAGATCGGAGTCTTTAGGCGACTCAGCGAATCAATGAGGAATCAATCAGTTAAGGTTTTGTGGGCGATGTTGCCATGGTTATGCGGCCGCAGCATCTGTCTCACCGGGCGGGCTGCGACAAGAATAGCTCGCCTTCTTTGAGGGAAGTTTTCTGCTTACGTGAATATGTATAAATGTGTGGCTACGTCCTGGCGGGCTATTTTTGTATGTTATTTCTCCTGGATTTATTTACCCTTCTCTATTGGTGTATTGATCTATATCTATATCTGTCTATCTTTGTCTATGTCCGTCTGTCGTGGGAACATCTCTTGTCAGGTGGATATGTATGTGTGTATCAGGGAGTTATCGGGGCTGTTTATATTTCTTGTTTCTTCTTGATTTATATATTCTTGACTATTTGTATGTCAGTCAATCTATATTTTCCTATCTACCTGACTATCCATGTGTTTGTATATATCTTGTGTGAGAGCTTTTCTGGTCGTGAATATGTATAAGTGTGTGGCTGGGATCTGGCGGGTTATTTTTATATGTTATTTCTCTTTGATGTATTTATCCTTCTTTTGTCGTGTAATAATCAATGTATATCTATCTGTCTTTATCTACGTGTGTCTATTATGGGAACTTATCTTCAGGTGAGGTGAATGTGTTGCGTGCGTGGGGCCTGTTGGGGCTGTTTTCATTTATTTCTTCTTGATTTTATATATTCTTTTCCACCTGTGAATCACTTAAACTGCATCTACCTGAAGATCCATATCACCTCCATATCATCTCCTCTCCCCCTCCATTCCATACCTTTCCTCATCCCCTCCTCTTCCTCCTCCTCTCCCCTCGCCCTCCTCCGTTTCCTCGCGCTTTTCTTTCCTACCGCATTCAAGCCTTCCCTACCTCCAACCCTCCCTCCTACCTTCTCTCCTATTATTCACACATATGGTGAATACACAGGTGAATACGGGGGTTTGTTGGGGAGTGTATGTAGGTGTAATGTTTGTATTCGTTAATGTATTTATCTTGGTGTGTATATACTCATTTATCTATTTATTTAGTAGTAGTTATCTTTATCTTTTATTGCTGCCTAAATTTATGTCCTTTATACCAATTTTTCCTGAGAGAAAGACGAGTTTGGGTTTCCGTTAAGGACCTGTTGACCTAACGTTCCTGTAATTATATATTTATTTGTTTTTTATCTTTGTTATTCGTTTATTTGCTTATTTACATCTTTCAATCTATCTGTTTATCTATTTATCTATATCCATCTATCTGTATCTTATCTATCTATCTCTATCTATCTATTAATCGTCAATTGTTTTATGCTAGTGCTGAATAAGTAAGCATAAAACTCAACACTTTTCACCCCATCTAAATGACCTTATTGCGTGCATCATTCCTAAGATTGCGCTTTGTGTGTGTGTGTGTGTGTGTGTGTGTGTGGCAATGGCTATACACCCACACGCAGCCGACGGTCAGCGCAGAAAGGCTCCGAGGCTATTAAGACAATTTTAGCCTCACTCGCTGCCTGCTGGTGGTGCGCAAAATATCAAAACGGAATTCAAGTCACAGTGTTAGGCAGGATTTGTGTTTTCTGCTGCCGTGTCCAGTGTTGTTATTGTGTTATCTGCACTTAAAAAAGAGAGAGAGAGAGAGAGAGAGAGAGAGAGAGAGAGAGAGAGAGAGAGAGAGAGAGAGATTGTAAAGAGAACCTCACAGAACGTTAATATGAAGCCTCCCACACCATAACCGTCCTTACCCTTCCTCCCTCCCCCTCTTCCTTCCCTCCCTTTGCCCATTTTCCCTCTCCTTTGTTCAGCTCCAGTATACCTTCTCTCTGCTCTCTGATGTTTATAATCCACAGTGTCAGACAACAAAGTGGGGAATAGGAACATCAATAAACCTAACCTAACCAAACCAAACCTAACCTAACCTAACCTAACCTAACCAAACCAAACCAAACCTAACCTAACCAAACCTAACCAAACCAAACCAAACCAAACCAAACCTAATCTAACCTAACCTAACCTAACCTAACCTAACCTAACCTAACCAAACCTAACCTAACCTAACCTAACCTAACCAAACCAAACCAAACCAAACCTAACCTAACCTAACCAAACCAAACCTAACCAAACCAAACCTAACCAAACCAAACCAAACCAAACCTAACCAAACCTAACCTAACCAAACCTAACCAAACCAAACCAAACCAAACCAAACCTAACCTAACCTAACCAAACCAAACCAAACCAAACCAAACCTAACCTAACCTAACCTAACCAAACCAAACCAAACCAAACCAAACCAAACCAAACCTAACCAAACCAAACCAAACCAAACCTAACCTAACCAAACCTAACCTAACCTAACCAAACCTAACCAAACCTAACCTAACCTAACCTAACCAAACCAAACCTAACCTAACCTAACCTCCTCTCTTACCCTTGCTACCTCCTCTCCCATTTCGTTCTTTCAGACTTTTCCTCATCATCTCCCTTACAGCACTTCTCCTCCTCCTCCTCCTCTTCTATCTCATGCCTTCCTACCATATGCAAACCTCCTCCTTTCCTCCTTTCTGCCTCCTAACCACGCATACTCCTTCCCACTCTTTCCCCTTCTACCCCGTTCTGCTCTCCCCCTTCCGCTCTCCTCCAACCCTTTCCCTCCTTCTTTTCCATTGCATGCCTTCCTACCATATACAAACCTCCTCCCTACCTGCTTATCGCCTCCTAATTACACACATACCTCCCCACTCCTTCTCCTACTACCCCATCCTGCTTTCTCCCTTTCCTCTCTCCTCCTCCCTTTTCCCTTGTGTAACTAACTCCTCCCCTTCCTTTCCCTTCCACCTTTCCTGTTTCCTTTCCTCCTCCAATCCTCGCATAACCCTCTCCCGTTCCTCTCGTTCCTCCCCATCCTGTTCTCCTTTTCCTTTTTCCCTCCTCGTCCAATTTCCTTTGTGTAACCAACTCCTTCCTTTCCTTTCCCTTCCACCTTTCCTGTTTCCTTTCCTCCTCCAATCCTCGCATAACCCTCTCCCGTTCTTCTCATTCTTCCCCATCCTGTTCTCTTCCTCCCTTTCCCCTCCTCCTCCTCCCTCTTCCCTTCCTCCCCAATCCCTTGTGAAATCTCGCCTCCCCTTCCTTCCCCCTTCCTCCCCATCCTCCTTTCCCCTCTTCCCCTATTCTCCTCCCTCGTTCTCCCCTCACCCTTCCCGCGCGAAACACAAGAGTCAGCCTTGTATGAAGTCACCTCCAGCCGGCCATTACGAAATAATCCCTTGCGGCAGAGGAGGCGGCCACCATGCGGGCGTCGACCCCACAGCAACACAGCGCCGGTCCTGCCCTTACGCCCGGCTGTGGGATGGCATTGTGTTGGCCCGAGATCTAACTTCGCCTACATTGAATGAAAAATGCGGCCAAAAATTGTTGAAAAAAATATTGAAAAAGTGAGAACTGGAAAAAAAGAACAGAGGCGATCACCTTCCAGCAAGATGACACCATTCTCACCTCTACGCCTCACTGTGGGGATGGCTCTGTGTTGACCCGAAACCCGACTACGATGACGGAGTGAAAAATACATAGAAAAAAAGATAAAATTGAGGGAAAGTTAAGCAGGATGTGAATATTAACAAAAGAAAATATGTAGGAGAAAAAAATTAATGGAAAATAGTCTTATAGAAAACAATAAGAGAAGAAAAATATGATTGATAATGTTTATGATGTATGAAAAGTATGCTAAAAAAAATATATTAAAGTGTATTATGGAAAATGGTGATGTAATTATAGTGAATGATAAATGATAAATTCTTAGATTGAAAAAAAAAATTGCTGGAAAGGTCATTATAGTTCTAGCGTGTGCTGCATTAGTGTATAAGCAAAAAATATATGCTGAAACAAAAACTAGAGGTAATGTGAGCTTCGTATAGGCTTTCGAAATTAATTGGTTATTGTCTAAACATTTTGAGGATTTTTAGTGTTCGGCGAGAGAAAATAAAGGGAGTTAGGTTGCTAATTTGATGTTTTATTGCTGATGTGAGAGAGAGAGAGAGAGAGAGAGAGAGAGAGAGAGAGAGATGATCAATTAAAGATATAAATGAGCCATGAAAACTAAGATTAAAAAAGCTGATGAAAGGTAAAAAGATGATATATATAAAAAAACACAATAACTTATCTCTGTGTTGCCGAACGTTGTAATAACCAGAAAATAACACAATTAAAACAAGATTCAGTAAACAAACACATTGATGCAAAATGATCACTTCTACCTTGTATTCCCGACCTTCATTTTAATCAGTGAGAAAGAATAAAAGCAGAGAAAAGACGAGGAATTAAAAAAAAAGTGCTTAGTGTAGAATCACCAAAAGGAATGGGAGTAATATTTAGTGGTTTTAATATTATCAAATCTCAAAGCAATCATTAGAGGGGAATCGAAAGAAGGAAGACAGGAAAGGCTGGACACGTTGGCGCATTATTTCGTATATTAATTTTGATATCAGGAAACGATTTAAGAGAGAAAGGAAGGGATTGTCTTGAATAATTATCTGATTATAGAATCTCTCTCTCTCTCTCTCCCCAGCTTTCGGGACCTTAATCTACCTTAGAGGGATTTTCTTCTCAGTGATGGAATCAATTTCGTGGCTCGACGCTGCATATTTTCAAGACTTCCGAGTCCTCTACATACTGAACTTTCTCTTACCAATATCACCACTACCACCACCACCACCAAATGACCACACCGCTACCACATATCCACCACCTTCTTCCACCATCATTACTTCCTCCACCACCTCTCTTCACCTCCACTTTCATCAATGACTCCACTATCAACTCCACCACTGCTGTCACCCTTTACCCATTTCCACCTCCACCCATCTCGTCACTCCTTCCTTTACTTTCTCCTCCTTACCTAACCACACATCATCTCACCTCACCTTACCTCACCTCACCTTCATTATCGTATTAGGCAAACACATTAACTTCCTCTTTACCTTCACTACTTTCGCTCTCCTTTTCTTCCTTAACTTCCGCTTCCCCCCCTCCTCCTCCTCCTCCTCCTCCTCCTCCTCCATGTGCACCGTTTCATCCCTCCAGTTTTCAATGTTGAACAATATTTTTTTTTTCTGTTCGAGTTTATAGTTTTGGTTTTGTTTTAATTCCTTGTTGGGTGGAGAAAGAAAAGCCAAGGGCAAACCCGAACAGAAAAATTGAGGGGAGGAGAGGAAGGGGGAAAAAGAGAGGGAAGATTTAAAATTTCATAACTGCTTTTTGTTTTTGTTGTTGTGCTGGTGATGGTAGTAGTAGTAGTAGTAATAGTAGTAGTAGAGTAGCAGTAATAGTTGTAGTTGTAATATTGGTAGTAATAGTAGTAAATAAATAGTAAATAAATAGTAAATAGTAGTAAGTAGCGTCATTAACAACACTGTACAATAACAATACAATACATATCGCAAAAATCTGAACATACGTAAACATTTGTACCATTAAACTGTCTAAAGAAAAATCAATTAAGTACGGCCCACGAATCAATGGTCTTTCTGAGACTATACAGTCGGTTCAATAGATACTTAGAATGGAAAAGCCTGGGAAAGAAATATGAATACAAATAATTATGTTGTCATTAGGATTCGGCGCGGAGCGAGGCGGTGTATGTATGAAAATAATTAATCGGTCATTTGGGATAGAGAGCGCGTAGGTGGGTGATTCAGAAGAGTACGGACCTATATTGGAACGTCCATTTCCTTCGGGGGCTTCGTGGTGCAGTGGTTAGCACACTCGGCTCACAACCGAGAGAGCCCGGGTTTGATTTCCGGGCGGAGTGGAAAAATTTAGGCGGCTTTTCCGATACCCTACGCCCCTGTCCACCCAGCAGTGAATGGGTACCAGGTATTAATCGGGGGTTGTGTCTCGTCTCGTGGGGTCTGTTCCCTTCTCCTATAATTCCTACCCCTTCTGTCCCTCTCCGGCATATGACCACAGATGTTGCGCCGACTAAACGAAACTTTCCAACTTTCCATTTCCTTCCATACGGGTATCGAGGGTAGAGTCAAGGGGATACTGACCTATAATATAACATAACAGTGAAAACATAAGAATTGAACATAAAAACTTGAATAGAACGTAAAAATCAGAACATTAGAACTACACATAAGACATTAATTTGAACATAAGAGTAAAAACATAAGAATTGAACATAAGAACTTAAGTTGAACATAAAAATCGAACATGAGAACTGGAATTAAATACTAGTGTTCTCTCATCAGTACACAACCAAAATCTATCAAAATATACCGTTGATCCGCCTACGTTAAACTTTTGCCCTCTTCCCTTCAAGTCACATCATACTTTCATACACCTGAAGGCTTTTATTTCATCGGGAGGGACGGGAAGAGAGAGGAGGGAATGTAGGGCATTGAAAGGGGAGGATTGCGATTGAAGAATGAATGGGAAGGGAGATGAAAATGAAAGGGGAGGAAGGGTTGGAAAGAGAAAGGAAGGAAAGGGTATAGGAAAGGAAAAGAAAGGAAAGGGAAAGGAAAGGAAAGCAAAGGAGAGGAAAGGGTAGGATAGGAAAGAAAAGGAAAGGAATTGAAAAGAAATGAAAGCAAATGGAAATGAAATGAAAGGAAAGGAAATGGAAGGAAAGGAGAGGAGAGAAAAGAAAAGGAAAGAAGAGGAGAGGAGAGGTGAGGAGAGGAATTGATAGAAAAGGAATAGAATGGAAAGGAAAGGGAAGGGAAAGGAATGGAAAGGAAGAAAAAGAGAAACTAAATGAAGATAGCTTTGAGCAAATGGAAGGAAAATGCAAGAAAGAGGTTTGGAAAGGGATAAATGGAATGGAGGGAATGGACAGGAAGGACAAGACAGGGAAGGGTAGGAAAGGAATGGGAAAGGAAGGGAAGGAGAGTAACGGAAGGATAGGGAAAAGGGAAAAAAAGCGAAACGCAGAGCAGAAAAGGGAAATAAGAAACGGGTCTTCTAATCATACATATACTACCTACAAACGATATAGATAGATTGAGAGAGAGAGAGAGAGAGAGAGAGAGAGAGAGAGAGAGAGAGAGAGAGAGAGAGAGGCATATCATTCTTTTATATAGCCCGAAGCTTTTATTTAATTTCAGGAAAGGGGAGAAAGGAGACCGAGTGAGAGGGGAGATTGAGGAAGGAAGGGAGGGAGGGAGGAGGGAGGGAGAGAAAAAGAGAGAGAGGGAACCCGTACCAGCTGATTGATTGGAAATAATAGATCCCCGCCCCGCTATCGAGGTCATAGGCCGATAAATTTGTGACGGCTTCAAGAGTTTTATTTCTCCCTCTCGTGCGAAGCCGAATTCCGCTCCGTTGAAACATGACACAACGAACACAACCGCCTGACTGTGGCCCCGCCTGAGAGGGACGAGAAGGAAGGTGTTGAGAGAGGAGATGAAGGGAAGGAGGAAGGAAGGGAAAGATGTAGAGGAGAGGAAGGAAAGAGAAAGGTGTAGAGAGGAAAGATTGAGGGTGGAGGGAAGGATGCAAGGACGGAGAAAGATATAAAGCAGAGAAAGACGCAGAATGAGAGGAAAAGAAAGGAATGAAAGGTCAGATGATGGCATGGGAGAAAAGAGGATGGCTTTAGGGGAGTCTAAATAATAAAGTATAGAATAGGATAGTGTTAGAAAGGAAAGAAAAGGGAAGGGACGGATATGAGAGGATGTAAAGGGGAAGGCAATTGAAAAGATAGTCGGACAAGAAGGAAATATCGTAATGGAAGGTAAAGAAGACAAGAACTGGTGAAGGAGGAGGAAGAGGAGGAGGAAGACGACAAGGAGAGAGGAGGGAGGGAAGAGGAGGAAGGTAAGGGTAGAAGTTCCTCTTGTTCCTCTTGTCCACCTCTTGAAGACTTGAAGAGGGGTGTGTTAGGGAGGTGAGAGAGAGAGAGAGAGAGAGAGAGAGAGAGAGAGAGAGAGAGAGAGAGAGAGCGAGAGCGAGAGAGGACGAGGACGAGTATGTTAGCCACTGCCGATCGATGCTTCCCTGTAGGAGGAGGAGGAGGAGGAGGAGGAGGAAGAGGAGGAGGACCTGGAATAGATTTCTCTGAACCGTAGTGACTGACTGGAAGGGAGCCGCTGGTGACGAGGGGTGGATGGAAGAGGCTAATAAATGATGGGAACCCTTAGTGAGAGGAAGGACGGGAATGAGTGACTGTATCGTGTTGGTATTAGTGGAATGACTGACTGTATTGTGTTGGTATTAGTGGAATGACTGACTGTATCGTGTTGGTATTAGTGGAATGACTGACTGTATCGTGTGGGTATTAGTGGAATGACTGACTGTATCGTGTTGGTATTAGTGGAATGACTGACTGTATTGTGTTGGTATTAGTGGAATGGCTGACTGTATTGTGTTGCTATTAGTGGAATGACTGACTGTATTGTGTTGGTATTAGTGGAATGACTGACTGTATGGAGGTGAGAGCTTTGGAATGGACTCACTGACTGCATGGAGTTGGAGTGACTGTTTCAAATTGACCATAAAAACTGAATGACTGTAACAAGTTAACTGAAATTGATTGGAATTGACTGACTGTATAAAACTGCAATAACCAGCAAAGTGACGGATTGAAATGACTGGAAAGGAATGATTGTACGAAGTTGAAAGATAACGAACGAAGGATTTGGAATGAATTGAATGGAATAGCTGAACAAATATAACTGTAGAGAAGATAATATTTGGAAAGACTTAATTGAAGGAACACGTGTGATTCTAATAGCCTGGAATAAACTTAAAAAATAAAATGTAATGCAATGAAAGGAAATTATAAAGCTAAGTAATTTTTAAGAAAAGAAGGATTCGTTGAACTGGAATAAGTGTTCAGAAGATATCTGGAATGTGGGGAACACCAGGAATAAAAAATTAAGAAACGCAGTTCTTAAAGAGTGGAAGGGGCCTTAAACACTGGAATGCGTATCCGATAAACATTTGGAATGCCTAGAATGATAATTGAGGAGACAAGCCAAGGTGAGGAATGCCGGGAATTAAAGATATGACAAGGTGAATAACTGAAGGGAAGATTTATATATATTTCATGTGTACGACAAACGTTTGGAAAGCCGAGAATGATAATAATCGTTGAGGAAGCCATTATGAGGAATGCAGGGAATGAAAAAGAAAATAACAAACTAAATACCTGAAGAGAATTAACATATTTTGAACAACCTCAGTGGAATGTACAGCAATTGAAGGGACTGAGAAAAAAAAATACATAGAATAAGAAATGTGAAATGGGGAATGAAAAAAAAATCTTAGAGAGGAAAAATGAATAAAATAAATGAGAAATGGATGAAAATTAGAAAAAAATGCAAAATGAGAAATGTGAAATGTGGAATGAAAAAATCTTGAGAGGAAAAATGAATAAAATAAATGAGAAATGGATGAAAATGAGGAGAAAAAAAACTAGGAGGAAAGATAAACAGCATAAAAAACTTGGAATGAGAAATGAAAACGAATGAAACAAACAAAAAGGGAAAAAAAACAAATAGAATGATAAGAAAAAAGGGACAATGAAGAGAATGAAAAATAAAAAACGAGGAAAATTAACAAGAAAAAGGAAGAAAAGAATGAGTAGCTTAATAAGAAAAAAAAGGAAGGAAAATGAAAAAGAATGAGAAATAAAAAAAACGAGGAAAATTATCAAGGAAGAAAAGAATGAGAAGCATAATAAGAAAAAAAGGAGGGACAATGAAGAGAATGGGAAAGAAGAAATTAGGAATGGAAATGAGGGAAATAACTTAGCTCCAAGAAACGAAAATAATCTACAAACGTGACGTGGCTGAGTGGAATGATCTGCATGAGTGGTGGAAATGATTGATTGTCGGGAGACGGAGACAATCACCTTGCATTAGAGAGAGAGAGAGAGAGAGAGAGAGAGAGAGAGAGAGAGAGAGAGAGAGAGAGAGAGAGAGAGAGAGAGAGAGAGAGAGAGAGAGAGAGAGAGAGAGAGAGAGAAGAGAGGACAGGAGAAGAGAAGATAGGAGAAGACAAAAAAGAGAAGAAAATCATTTGGAAGGAAAATGATGAAAATTTATGAAAAAAGTGAAAGATACGATAAAAGAGGGAAGGGACATAGATAGATACATAGATAGATAGATACAGAGAGAGAGAGAGAGAGAGAGAGAGAGAGAAAACAAGGAAAGGAAAAAAGGAGGGAAAAGAGCTAAGAAAAGGAGAAGAAAACGAAGTATATGATGAAGGAAGGAAAGAAAAAGAAAGTAGAGAGAGAGAGAGAGAGAGAGAGAGAGAGAGAGAGAGAGAGAGAGAGAGAGAACCGTCAGTAACTATCCCCGTAATCCCGGTCCTCTGGTAGTCAGGCTCCAATCAATACCTAACCCAATACCTCTCTCTCCCTCCCTCTCTCTCTCCCTCCCTCCCTTTCCTCTCCCTCACCTGTTGCTCCTCTCATCTTGCCTCTCCCTACCTCCCTCCCTCCTTACTTCTTCACCTGTTGCGCGCTCTCTCTCTCTCTCTCTCTCCTTACACTTGTTGCTCTCTTTGTCTCTTTCTCCCCTCGATCCCTCTCCCTTCCTCTCCTCTCCCTCTCCTCTCTCTCTCTCTCTCTCTCTCTCTCTCTCTCTCTCTCTCTCTCTCTCATGCATATAACGCAACATTCAGACAGGGAAACAAATAATCCTGAATATATTACAACACTGCGCTCAAAAATAGTCTCGCACTCGTTTGTTTTGCATGATGGAGGCAAACATTTGTGCCCAGAGTCCCGACGTAGAGGAAAAAAGAATGCTCTGTAATCTTTATTTTGCAGCCCTCTGAACTTTAATAATATGGAATAACGTAATAGAGAGGCACATTTGGAGTGGGAGAGGAGGAGGAGGAGGAGGAGGAGAGAGGAGGCGGAGGGGGAGGAGGGGGAAAAAGAGGAGGAGGAGGAGGAGGCGGAGGCGTTGGTGATAATGAGAGAGAGAGAGAGAGAGAGAGAGAGAGAGAGAGAGAGAGAGAGAGAGAGAGAGAGAGAGAGAGAGAGAGAGAGAGAGAGAGAGAGAGAGAGAGAGAGAGAGAGAACTTTAAATGACGCACTATTCAATCTGAAGTTTCTGGCTTAATATAGACTCTGCGTGACAAGGTGAAGAATTAGCCGTCACTCAGCGCTGTCGTGGGGCAGGGCGGGGTGAGCGGCGCCGCCAGGAATAGCAACGGTGGAGTGTTTTACAGACAGGAACAGAGAGGAAGTAATCAGTTGTCTAAAGCCATTGAAATATTAAAAGAAATGGAGCGAGGTAAGCGGCGTGATAATAGCTGCAGTGAAGTGTTTTATAGACAGGAACAGAGAGGAAGTAATCAGTTACCTAAAGCCATTGAAATATTAAAAGAAATTGAGTTACATAAAGACAGAAATAATAATGAAATAATGAGTTGACTAAAGCTTTTGAAACAGTATTAGAAAAGGCGTTTGATAAGCGTCGTGATAAAGAGTTACATACAGTTAGAAATAATGAAGAAGAAATGAGTTGAATAAAATCATTGAAGTTGTATAGTGAATGTAGTTAGGTAAACGTTATGATGGAGTGTTACGTATAGACAAATAATGAGGGAGTAATGAGTTTGAAACAGAATTATAAATGGAGTTTGATAAGCGTCGTGATAGAGTTACATATGGATTGAAATAATGAAGAAGTATAGTTGAATAAAATCATTGAAGTAGTTTAGTAAATGTAAGGTGAGCGTCGTGTCCCAAAATAGGACTGACTTAAATATTCTGCCGCATCAGTGCTAACGCGTAGGAGTGAGCCGAGAGAACGAACGGGAAAGCAGTGGATGGAAAAATGGGAAATGGAAAGAAGAGGAAGGGAGGAATGGGTGAAAGAAGGAAAAGATGAAGGAGAAGTGGTAATCAAGTTTTTCCATGGCACTTTCATGATAAGGAAAGAAAATAAGATTGAGAAAAGTAAAGAAAAGGAACTTGGGAATGGGTTAAAGAAGGAAAAAATAAAGGAAAATTGGGAGTTACGTTCTTTCAAGGGACACTCATAAGGAAAAAAGTACACTAACTTAGTTTACGATATTTTCTTTAACCTAATCGAAAATATGGACATCGATGTATATCCTGGTAGCAATGGGGATCATGTTTCTTAATGGTCCCTCCAAGCGAGAAAAATAAGAAAAAATCACCCCTCACACAAACCATTTCATAATATATATCAAAGCATTTGTGATCAGATTATGTATCATCTATTTTGGGGGTTTATATCATGGCACAAATTTGGCCCGTCGCCGCTACCGGGATATGAAAGAATTAAGAAAAAAATTGTTAGCAAACTTTTTTTCTCGTCACAAAAAAAGAATAATCACAATTTATAGGATGAAATCAAATAATCAATAACTGTGCCATTAAAAAAACCCATCAGTGTACATTAGAATATCCGAGAAGAAATGTTTACTTTCAGAAATGTCAGAATAAACAAAAATATCTCTTATTCTAACCCACTCATTTTAATGCACTGGTTTAGTTTTAGATTGTGTTCGAATTCATACTTCTATCGCGTCCATCTCCCGTAATACAGTTTAGTTAACCCGTCCGCTGCGATTGGCACGGATTTGGCTTTCACTTCATGTAGCCTGGTAACTATACTCCATGTCTTTCTTTGCCTCTGTGGTGGATAGTGGAGTGTTTCGCATGTGGTATTGGTATGCTGGATATCCTCTCCCAAGGTGCAGGACTTTACATTTTCATTGAATTGTAGCAGCCACTTTTTGTTTCATTCCTGTAGCTTGGTGAGGTCTTGTGGGAAATCCGCGGTCAAGGTGTTAATGTAATTCTGATTTGACTGACGATCTATTTGTGTCCAGACTCGCAGCGATAATTATTGAAGGCATATATGTTGGGGCTCGTAACGTAATAAAGTGGTAACCTAACACTTGTGATAATTACGTTGCTATTGATGTTCTAATTAGAGGTGATTGCTGTGGAGAAGATGATGATGATGATGGATGTGATGGGTATTATATTGGCGGCGATGTTTGTTTTTCTGTTGTTGTGGTAGTCAATGCACGTGTTGTTTTAGTATTTTCGACATTAAAGGAAAGTGCAGTGGATGTGATAATGGTGGAAGTGGTGTTGGATGTCACGTTGGTGGTAATAACTTCCTTTTTTTTATTGGCGTCGTGATTAATGCATTGGTTGTCGTAATATATTAACGTTAGAGGGAAATGCAGCGAGTGTGATAATAGAGGAAGTGGTGTTTTTACGTTAGCGGCGAAGATTTGTTTTTTTTTACAACGAAGGAGACAGCTCAAGGGCACACAAAAAAAGGAAACAATAATAAAAAAAAAGCCCGCTACTCGCTGCTCCTAAAAAGAATCCAAAGAGGTGGCCGAAAGAGGGATCAATTTCGGGAGGAGAGGTGTCCTGGTACCCTCCTTTTGAAAGAGTTCAAGTCGTAGGCGTTTTATTGTTGTGATAATGAATTCATTGATCGTTGTATCATTAGCGACGGCAAAGAAATATACAGTGATGGTGTTGTTTATGCGATTACGTTTATGACTGCCTCTACTTTCTTATTGCTGTGATAACTAAGCCTTTGATCTTTGTAAAACTCGAGATTGCAAAGACGAATTTAACGACAGCGGTGATTATATTTAAGAGGCGACCGCGCAAAGCTTAGTAAATACCTGAAAAGCCAAAGAATAAAGTGAGTGTGTGAACTTGTATAAATATCGTGTACATATTGCTCTGAAATGGCTAGACGAGTGTAACAGTTTCTACTATGGAAGTCATATGAATTTTATGCATTTACCTAAGAACAGAAACGGCAATTTCAACATCGGATTTGCCAACTTTGAAAGCCACATGCAACCACAGCAACCGCATTTGAATATGTCTGTGGAGTCTCAATTATTGCATGTAAGTCGATGAGAAAATAATATTGCCTTCCTTCAGTTTGTGTTGCGAGACTCCTGGCAATACTGATATGTGTGTTGACGTCAATAATTTTCTCTCCACTAGAAGTAATCCCACCAGGCAGCCGAGGAACAGTTACACGCTGTCGAATAACTCTTTACCGTTGTTAACCCCAAGACCGCGGATTTCTTACAGTCAGACCTCACAAAGCTACAGGAATGGAACAAAAAGTGGCTTCTACAATTCAGTGAAGAAAAATATAAAGTCCTGCACATTGGGAGGGGATATCCAGCATACCAATACCACATGGGAAACACTCCACTATCCCCCACAGAGGCAGAGAAAGACCTGGGAGTATATGTTTCCAGGTTACCAGTAAAGGCTAAATCCCTGCCAATTGCAGCAGACAGGTCAACGTCAGCATGAGTGGGTGAGGAGGCTGCACTTCGTAGTATATTCCCGGTCACAAAGCGGATTGTACAAGTTGCGTGGCAGGTTAGAACTGATGCTCCGATTGTTGTGTTGGCGCAAACTCGTATTTACATTATTTAAAAGCCTTGTAGAGAACAGTAATGAAACAATAGCCGAAACACAAGAAACTCATACGGAACATCATAACATTGCCGTATTATTAGGGTGTAGAATTTGTCTATTTTGCACTTGTTATGCAATACAAAATAAAAGATAGCTAGTTCGTATCTACATTCTAAGCCCCGAACAGAACTCTAAATAAAACAATACTCAAAACAAAATAAACTTATACGAAACATAGCATTGTCGAATTTTGAGGGTGTAGAATTTGTTTATTTTGCTCTTGTTATGCAATACAAAATAAAAGATAGCTAGTTCGTATCTACATTCTAAGCCCCGAACAGAACTCTAAATAAAACAATACTCAAAACAAAATAAACTTATACGAAACATAACATTGTCGAATTTTGAGGTTGTAGAACTTGTTTATTTTGCTCTTGTTATGCAATACAAAATAAAAGATAGCTAGTTCGTATCTACATTCTAGGCCCCGAACAGAACTCTAAATAAAACAATACTCAAAACAAAATAAACTTATACGAAACATAACATTGTCGAATTTTGAGGTTGTAGAATTTGTTTATTTTGCTCTTGTTATGCAATACAAAATAAAAGATAGCTAGTTCGTATCTACATTCTAAGCCCCGAACAGAACTCTGAATAAAACAATACTCAAAACAAAATAAACTTATACGAAACATAGCATTGTCGAATTTTGAGGTTGTAGAATTTGTTTATTTTGCTCTTGTTATGCAATACAAAATAAAAGATAGCTAGTTCGTATCTACATTCTAGGCCCCGAACAGAACTCTAAATAAAACAACACTCAAAACAAAATAAACTTATACGAAAATAGCATTATCGAATTTTGAGGTTGTAGAATTTGTCTATTTTGCTCTGGTTAGCCAAAACAACATAAAAGATAACTAGTTCGTATCGACATTTTAAACCCTGAAGAAATGAAACAGAAAGAGAAACATAACATTGTGTATTGTGACGAAGAATGTGTCTATTTAGCTCTGTGCTCTGTTCATTCAAAATAACATAAAAGATAACAAGTTCGTATCTACATTCAAAAAGACCCGGACAGAATACATATGAAGCAATATCCGAAAACCCAAAAAAGCTATTCGTGCGTGATATTATAGCATTGTCTTGTTCTGATAGTGTACAAGTTCTCTCTCTCTCTCTCTCTCTCTCTCTCGCCTGGGTCATGCAATACAGCACAAAAGAATTAGTTTGCTATGCGAGAAAAAGGCTTCACTGGTGTATGGATGAAAGCTTTGTGGGCGGGAGTTGGGTTGCGTCCGTTTTTGCGCTGAATGATGGAAGGTTTAGTCTCGCATTACAGGATCTGCGAGGGATAATATCGTTTCTGTACATTTATATATTTCTGTGTGAAAGCTTAAAGTCACACCCACACAGACACACAGACGGATCTCCCCCCCGCTCCCACACATGCACTTTCTCGTTCTCTCTGTCTTTTCGTTTTTATCGTACCTTTTCTCTCTCTCTCTCTCTCTCTCTCTCTCTCTCTCTCTCTGCCCATTTCACCTTTTTGTCTCGTATTTAACCTTTTTCTTGTCTATCCCTCTTGTCTCTTACCTTTATCCTCCTTGAGAGAGAGAGAGAGAGAGAGAGAGAGTGAGTGAGAGAGAGAGAGAACAAAGACTGATTGACTCATTCATTTTCCGGTTCGCCACTCAGAATCACTTGTTCGAATCTCCGTCCCTGATCCGCTGGGCTCGCTATTAAGTGTTTTTGAACCTTGGAGCACAAACACACGTGAAGCCTGGCTCGGTTTCGCTCCTTTGTCTAGAGATTATGGCTTTTTTTATTATTACCCTGCTATACTATAATCTTTAATTTATATTTTTTCATTTTTTTTTATTCCAGTTGATATTCCTTTTTATTTTTTTTACTATACTTCTATTTTCATATTTTTAAAGTGATTTTTTTATAGTCATTTTAGTTAGCGTTCGAGTTTGTTGTTTTTCTGGCTGCGTTTTATTGTTTTATATTATTGGTTTATCTTTATATCGTTTTACTGATATATTTCCTTCTGTTTTTTTCATCTCACTTTTTCTATATATAAATTTTTACCGCTTCAGCATAACATTTAATCCTGATGTTTCTTTTACCTCTCTGCGGTTTTGTCTGATTTTGTCGTTTTTGGTTTAAGTTTTCATTACTCCAGTTTTATGTTCTTGGTTTTCATTTTCGTTGTAGGTCAGTTCGTTTTGGTTGGTACATTTTTCTCTCGTGATCCGCTTTTGGTTTCTCTTTTTTCCTTCTTTACGGTAGATAATATAGATTTATTAGTTTTCGTTTTAACATTTCAATTATACCTATCGTTTGTTTCCTCGCTTTGAGTCGCTCGCTAATAGGTTTCGACATTTTTATTCTTTTACGATCATTTTCATTTCCTTTCTATCATTTTTTTCATTCGGTTCCTTTGAGCGGGCTCGTTAAGGCCCCGAGCATCCAAAACGTTCGAACAAACATTAAAGCGTCCAAAAAATTTCACTGAACCCAAACTTTTGCAAACATTTCACACGAACTTCATGATTTTTCCGCTGCTCGGCGCCGTGTCTTTAGCGTCGAGTATTTTCAGCATTTTCCATTAGGCCGGGAGCCGCGCCGTACAGGAAAGGAAAAAAAGAAAAAGCCACGGAAAACTAACACTTTCTCTTTCATTTAATTTGTTTCCCGGCGTTTCCTGTCCATGCGTTTCTGTAGCATCGGTGACGCAACCAAACTCGTGAATTCTGAAAGCTTATAAAAAATTGACATGTTCGAATTTTCCCACTGAATACTGTCCATTATTTTCATGTATACGTATGATGTTTTTTTACGTAATAAATGAAAAGTAGCCTTGAGAACCATTGTATTAAAATCATTCCGTCATTTTAATTTTTGAGTAGCGGGCTTTTTTTTTTTTTTTTTTTTTTAACATTTGTTACCTTTTTTTATGCCCTTGAACTGACTCCTCTGCCGTAAAAAACAAACCAAAAAAAGAAAAAAAAACTGCCATCTTAGTTATATTTACGGTTATAATTCTGTCTTCTGGTTTGATGTTGAAATGTCATATTCTCTGGGATTTCTGTGTCTACTTTTTTGTGTAAATGCTACGCTACTCTTGATGTGTCAGCGCTATTGCAGTATCATTTTCAGGCTGTGTAATGATGTGTCAGTAAGATTAGTTTTCGTATTGACAGCAGTAGGTTCATTATAAGCCTTGTTAATGTCAGTAGATTTAGTATATTTTCGTGATGTTACTAATTTCATATTCATGCAATTATATCAGCAGTTATATATTACTGTAATGTCACTATACTTGTTATGTAATGAGGTGATGACCGTATATTTTCGTGATGTTCCCAACCACATTTTATTTCAATGATATCAGGAGTTATATATATATTTTTTTTTATCATGCCAATATATTTAGTATGTGTGGATTTTGCTATGGTCGTTCTTGCGTCAACAGATTTACTTAGAAACACACACTCACTTGTATACACTCAAACCTTCCCCGCATTGCCTCAACATATGGAAAGAAGTCTAACAAAATCCAAGCGTCACCCTTCCAGTTATATTTCTCTCGAATCCTCTCTCTTTCCCTCCACTCTCTTTCCCTCTACTCCCGTTTAAAGCTACCTAACATTCTCTCTCTCTCTCTCTCTCTCTCTCTCTCTCTCTCTCTCTCTCTCTCTCTCTCTCTCTCTCTCTCTCTCTCTCTCTCTCTCTCTCTCTCTCTCTCTCTCTCTCTCTCTCATTCCCCTTTTATTTTCAGTCTTTATATATTCCTTCTTTTACCTGCTTCGCTTCCTTCAACTCCTCCTTTTCCTCCTCCTCCTCCTCCTCCTCCTCCGCTCCTCTATAAACAGTAAGAAAGGTATTGGAATAGTCGGGGGACGAGGTGAAGAGTGGATCTGCTTCACCGTGTTTGCTGCGTCAATGTATTTCTTGTTTGCCCATCCCCTAATTCTCCCTCTCTCGCCCCCTCACTCTCTTTGCCTCACTCTCTCTTTATCTTGCCCTTCTTCTCCCTCTTTTCTCTTTCTATCAGTACCTATATCTATCTGTCTATCTATCTATCAGTCTGTCTTTATCTCAGTTATTCTCCTTCTTTTTTCTCTCTCGTGTTTTCCGTCTCCGAGGATCGTTATAAATTCCATTCCTGTGACCGTGTTTGCTGCGTCAACGTAATTCTTATTTGCCCATCCCCTAATTCTCCCTCTTTCACCCCCTCACTCTCTTTGCCTCTCTCTATATCTTGCTCTCCTTCTCCCACTTTCTCTCTATCAGTACCTATATATATCTGTCTATCTATCTAGTCTGTCTATATCTCAGTTATTCTCTTTCTTTCTTTTGTCTCGTGTTTTCCGTCTCCGAGGATCGTTATAAATTTCACTTCAGTCCGTCGAATTTTTCAGTGTGCAGCTCACTCGCCTGCTCAAATTTTTACGGGCTGGAAATGGACCCGCCTTCACCTTTGCATCAGTTCCTCCTTCACTGATCTAATGACGGCTGTGACCTGACCTTTACGTTGGTCGTTTTTTATTTATATTCGTGTATGA